>NW_027675478.1:825000-870000 GCF_965601325.2 Salmo salar
ACACACACACACACCGACAACACACACACACACACCGACAACACACACACACACACACCAACAACACACAAACACACACACGCACACACACACACCGACAACACACACACACCGACAACACACACACACACCGACAACACACACACACACACACACACCGACAACACACACACACACACCGACAACACATAAACACACACACACCGACAACACACACACACACACACTGACAACACACACACACACACACCGACAACACACACACACACACACCGAAAACACACACACACACCGACAACACACACACACACACCGACAACACACACACACACACACACACACACCGACAACACACACACACACCGACAACACACACACACCGACAACACACACACACACACCGACAACACACACACACACACACACACACACACCGACAACACACACATACACACACTGACAACACACACACACACACACACACACCGACAACACACACACACACACACTGACAACACACACACACAGACAACACACACACCAACAACACACACACACACACACCGACAACACAGACACACACACACACCAACAACACACACACACACACACACCAATAACACACAGACACACACTGACAACACACACACACACATCGACAACACACACCCACACCGACAACACACACACACACACACCGACAACACACACACACAGACAACACACACACACAAACCGACAGCACACACACACACACACACCGACAACACACACACACACAACACACACACACACACACACCGACAACACACACACACACACACCGACAACACACACACACACACCGACAACACACACACACCGACAAAACACACACACACACACACACACCGATAACACACAGACACACACTGACAACACACACACACACACACACCGACAACACACACACACACACACCGACAACACACACACACCGACAACACACACACACACCGACAACACACACACACACACACCGACAACACACACACACACAAACACCGACAACACACACACACACACCGACCACACACACACACACACACCGACAACACACACACACACACACACAACACACACACACACAACACACACACACACACCGACAACACACACACACACACACACACCGACAACACACACACAAACACACCGACAACACACACAAACACACACCGACAACACACACACACACCGACAACACACACACACACACACACACCAGCAACACACACACACACACCGACAACACACACACACACACACACACACCGACAACACACACACACACACACTGACAACACACACACACACACACCGACAACACACACACAAACACACCGACAAAACACACACACACACACCGACAACACACACACA
Organism: Salmo salar; assembly: GCF_965601325.2. Taxonomy (NCBI): domain Eukaryota; kingdom Metazoa; phylum Chordata; class Actinopteri; order Salmoniformes; family Salmonidae; genus Salmo; species Salmo salar. The sequence goes on from NW_027675478.1 coordinate 826,423, forward strand.
CACACCGACAACACACACACACACACACCGACAACACACACACACACACAACACACACACACACACCGACAACACACACACACACACACCGACAACACACACACACAAACACACCTACAACACACACACACACACACCGACAACACACACACACACACCGACAACACACACACACACACCGACAACACACACACACACACACCAGCAACACACACACACACACACACACCGACAACAAACACACACACACACCGACAACACACACACTCACACACCGACAACACACACACACACACCGACAACACACACACACACACACACACCGACAACACACACACACACACACACTGACAACACACACACACACACACACCGACAACACACACACACACACACCGACAACAAACACACACACACCGACAACACACACACACCGACAACACACACACACACACACACACACACACCGACAACACACACACACACACACCGACAACACACACACACACAACACACACAGACACACCGACAACACACACACACACACACCGACAACACACACACACACACCGACAACACACACACACACACACCGACAACACACACACACACACACACACACACACCGACAACACACACACACCGACAACACACACACACACCGACAACACACACACACACACACACCGACAACACACACACACACCGACAACACACACACACACACACCAGCAACACACACACACACACACACCGACAACACACACACACACACACCGACAACACACACACTCACACACCGACAACACACACACACACACCGACAACACACACACACACACACACACCGACAACACACACACACACACACACCGACAACACACACACACACACACTGACAACACACACACACACACCGACAACACACACACAAACACACCGACAAAACACACACACACACACCGACAACACACACACACACACCGACAACACACACACACACACCCCGACAACACACACACACACAACACACACACACACACCGACAACACACACACACACACACCGACAACACACACACACACACTGACAACACACACACACACACACCGACAACACACACACACACACACCGACAACACACACACACACACACCGACAACACACACACACCGACAACACACACACACACACACACACACACACACCGACAACACACACACACCGACAACACACACAAACACAACACACACACACACACCGACAACACACACACACACACCGACAACACACACACACACACCGACAACACACACACACACACACCGACAACACACACACACACACACACACACACCGACAACACACACACACACACACCGACAACATAAACACACACACACACACTGACAACACACACACACCGACAACACACACACACACACACACACACACCGACAACACACACACACACACACCGACAACACACACACACACAACACACACACACACACCGACAACACACACACACACACACCGACAACACACACACACAGACAACACACACACACACACAAACCGACAGCACACACACACACACACACCGACAACACACACACACACAACACACACAAACACACACACACACCGACAACACACACACACACACACCGACAACACACACACACACACCGACAACACACACACACCGACAACACACACACACACACACCGACAACACAGACACACACACACACCGACAACACACACACACACACACACCAATAACACACAGACACACACTGACAACACACACACACACATAGACAACACACACCGACACCGACAACACACACACACACACCGACAACACACACACACAGACAACACACACACACACAAACCGACAGCACACACACACACACACACACCGACAACACACACACACATAACACACACACACACACACACCGACAACACACACACACACACCGACAACACACACACACACACCGACAACACACACACACCGACAACACACACACACACACACACCGACAACACACACACACACCGACAACACACACACACACAACACACACACACACACACACCGACAACACACACACACACACACACACACACACCGACAACACACACACAAACACACCGACAACACACACAAACACACACCGACAACACACACACACACACCGACAACACACACACACACACACACTGACAACACACACACACACACACACCCCCACAACACACACACACACACACCGACAACACACACACACACACACACCGACAACACACACACACCGACAACACACACACACACACACACACACCGACAACACACACACACACCGACAACACACACACACACAACACACACACACACACACCGACAACACACACACACACACCGACAACACACACACACACACCGACAACACACACACACACACACACACACACACACACCGACAACACACACACACACACACCGACAACACACACACACACCGACAACACACACACACACACACCGACAACACACACACACACACACACACACACACACTGACAAAACACACATACACACACTGACAACACACACACACACACACACACACCGACAACACACACACACACACACACTGACAACACACACACACATACACCGACAACACAGACACACACACACACCGACAACACACACACACACACCAATAACACACAGACACACACCGACAACACACACACACACACACACTGACAACACACACACACATACACCGACAACACAGACACACACACACACCGACAACACACACACACACACACCAATAACACACAGACACACACTGACAACACACACACACACATCGACACCACACACCCACACCGACAACACACACACACACACACACCAACTACACACACACACACACACACCGACAACAAACACACACACACACACACCGACAACACACACACACACCGACAACACACACACACACACACACACACCGACAACACACACACAACACACACACACACACCGACAACACACACACACACACACCGACAACACACACACACACACCGACAACACACACACACACACACCAACAACACACAAACACACACACGCACACACACACACCGACAACACACACACACCGACAACACACACACACACCGACAACACACACACACACACACACCGACAACACACACACACACACCGACAACACATAAACACACACACACCGACAACACACACACACACACACTGACAACACACACACACACACACCGACAACACACACACACACACACCGAAAACACACACACACACCGACAACACACACACACACACCGACAACACACACACACACACACACACACCGACAACACACACACACACACACCGAAAACACACACACACACCGACAACACACACACACACACCGACAACACACACACACACACACACACACCGACAACACACACACACACCGACAACACACACACACCGACAACACACACACACACACCGACAACACACACACACACACACACACACACACCGACAACACACACATACACACACTGACAACACACACACACACACACACACACACACCGACAACACACACACACACACACTGACAACACACACACACAGACAACACACACACCGACAACACACACACACACACACCGACAACACAGACACACACACACACCAACAACACACACACACACACACACCAATAACACACAGACACACACTGACAACACACACACACACATCGACAACACACACCCACACCGACAACACACACACACACACACCGACAACACACACACACAGACAACACACACACACAAACCGACAGCACACACACACACACACACCGACAACACACACACACACAACACACACACACACACACACACCGACAACACACACACACACACACCGACAACACACACACACACACCGACAACACACACACACCGACAAAACACACACACACACACACACACCGATAACACACAGACACACACTGACAACACACACACACACACACACCGACAACACACACACACACACACCGACAACACACACACACCGACAACACACACACACACCGACAACACACACACACACACACCGACAACACACACACACACACACACCGACAACACACACACACACACCGACCACACACACACACACACACCGACAACACACACACACACACACACAACACACACACACACAACACACACACACACACCGACAACACACACACACACACACACACACACCGACAACACACACACAAACACACCGACAACACACACAAACACACACCGACAACACACACACACACCGACAACACACACACACACACACACACCAGCAACACACACACACACACCGACAACACACACACACACACACACACACCGACAACACACACACACACACACTGACAACACACACACACACACACCGACAACACACACACAAACACACCGACAAAACACACACACACACACCGACAACACACACACACACACCGACAACACACACACACACACACCGACAACACACACACACACACAACACACACACACACACCGACAACACACACACACACACACCGACAACACACACACACAAACACACCTACAACACACACACACACACACCGACAACACACACACACACACCGACAACACACACACACACACCGACAACACACACACACACACACCGACAACACACACACACACCGACAACACACACACACACACACCAGCAACACACACACACACACACACACCGACAACAAACACACACACACCGACAACACACACACTCACACACCGACAACACACACACACACACACCGACAACACACACACACACACACACACCGACAACACACACACACACACACACTGACAACACACAAACACACACACACCGACAACACACACACACACACACCGACAACAAACACACACACACCGACAACACACACACACCGACAACACACACACACACACACACACACACACACCGACAACACACACACACACACACCGACAACACACACACACACAACACACACAGACACACCGACAACACACACACACACACACCGACAACACACACACACACACCGACAACACACACACACACACACCGACAACACACACACACACACACACACACACACACACCGACAACACACACACACCGACAACACACACACACACCGACAACACACACACACACACACACCGACAACACACACACACACCGACAACACACACACACACACACCAGCAACACATACACACACACACACCGACAACACACACACACACACACCGACAACACACACACTCACACACCGACAACACACACACACACACCGACAACACACACACACACACCGACAACACACACACACACACACTGACAACACACACACACACACACCGACAACACACACACACACACACCGAAAACACACACACACACACACCGACAACACACACACTCACACACCGACAACACACACACACACACCGACAACACATAAACACACACACACCGACAACACACACACACACACACTGACAACACACACACACACACACCGACAACACACACACACACACACCGAAAACACACACACACACCGACAACACACACACACACACCGACAACACACACACACACACACACACACCGACAACACACACACACACCGACAACACACACACACCGACAACACACACACACACACCGACAACACACACACACACACACACACACCGACAACACACACATACACACACTGACAACACACACACACACACACACACACACACACACCGACAACACACACACACACACACTGACAACACACACACACAGACAACACACACACCGACAACACACACACACACACACCGACAACACAGACACACACACACACCAACAACACACACACACACACACACCAATAACACACAGACACACACTGACAACACACACACACACATCGACAACACACACCCACACCGACAACACACACACACACACACCGACAACACACACACACAGACAACACACACACACAAACCGACAGCACACACACACACACACACCGACAACACACACACACACAACACACACACACACACACACACCGACAACACACACACACACACACCGACAACACACACACACACACACCGACAACACACACACACCGACAAAACACACACACACACACACACACCGATAACACACAGACACACACTGACAACACACACACACACACACACCGACAACACACACACACACACACCGACAACACACACACACCGACAACACACACACACACCGACAACACACACACACACACACCGACAACACACACACACACACACACCGACAACACACACACACACACCGACCACACACACACACACACACACACCGACAACACACACACACACACACACAACACACACACACACAACACACACACACACACCGACAACACACACACACACACACACACACACCGACAACACACACACAAACACACCGACAACACACACAAACACACACCGACAACACACACACACACCGACAACACACACACACACACACACACCAGCAACACACACACACACACCGACAACACACACACACACACACACCGACAACACACACACACACACACTGACAACACACACACACCGACAACACACACACAAACACACCGACAAAACACACACACACACACCGACAACACACACACACACACCGACAACACACACACACACACACCGACAACACACACACACACACAACACACACACACACACCGACAACACACACACACACACACCGACAACACACACACACAAACACACCTACAACACACACACACACACACCGACAACACACACACACACACCGACAACACACACACACACACCGACAACACACACACACACACACCGACAACACACACACACACCGACAACACACACACACACACACCAGCAACACACACACACACACACACACACCGACAACAAACACACACACACCGACAACACACACACTCACACACCGACAACACACACACACACACACCGACAACACACACACACACACACACACCGACAACACACACACACACACACACTGACAACACACAAACACACACACACCGACAACACACACACACACACACCGACAACAAACACACACACACCGACAACACACACACACCGACAACACACACACACACACACACACACACACACCGACAACACACACACACACACACCGACAACACACACACACACAACACACACAGACACACCGACAACACACACACACACACACCGACAACACACACACACACACCGACAACACACACACACACACACCGACAACACACACACACACACACACACACACACCGACAACACACACACACCGACAACACACACACACACCGACAACACACACACACACACACACCGACAACACACACACACACCGACAACACACACACACACACACCAGCAACACACACACACACACACACCGACAACACACACACACACACACCGACAACACACACACTCACACACCGACAACACACACACACACACCGACAACACACACACACACACACACACCGACAACACACACACACACACACACCGACAACACACACACACACACACTGACAACACACACACACACACCGACAACACACACACAAACACACCGACAAAACACACACACACACACCGACAACACACACACACACACCGACAACACACACACACACACACCGACAACACACACACACACAACACACACACACACACCGACAACACACACACACACACACCGACAACACACACACACAAACACACCTACAACACACACACACACACACCGACAACACACACACTCACACACCGACAACACACACACACACACCGACAACACACACACACACACACACCGACAACACACACACACACACACACTGACAACACACACACACAAACACACCTACAACACACACACACACACACCGACAACACACACACACACACACCGACAACACACACACACCAGCAACACACACACACACACACACCGACAACAAACACACACACACACACCGACAACACACACACTCACACACCGACAACACACACACACACACCGACAACACACACACACACACACACACCGACAACACACACACACACACACACTGACAACACACACACACACACACACACCGACAACACACACACACACCGACAACAAACACACACACACCGACAACACACACACACCAACAACACACACACACACACACACACACACACCGACAACACACACACACACACCGACAACACACACACACACAACACACACAGACACACCGACAACACACACACACACACACCGACAACACACACACACCGACAACACACACACACACACACCGACAACACACACACACACACACACACACACACACACACACACCGACAACACACACACACCGACAACACACACACACACCGACAACACACACACACACACACACCGACAACACACACACACACCGACAACACACACACACACACACCAGCAACACACACACACACACACCGACAACACACACACACACACCGACAACACACACACACACACACACACACACACACACCGACAACACACACACACACACACCGACAACACACACACACACACACACACACACACACTGACAACACACACATACACACACTGACAACACACACACACACACACACACACCGACAACACACACACACACACACACTGACAACACACACACACATACACCGACAACACAGACACACACACACACCGACAACACACACACACACACCAATAACACACAGACACACACCGACAACACACACACACACACACACTGACAACACACACACACATACACCGACAACACAGACACACACACACACCGACAACACACACACACACACACCAATAACACACAGACACACACTGACAACACACACACACACATCGACACCACACACCCACACCGACAACACACACACACACACACACCAACTACACACACACACACACACACCGACAACAAACACACACACACACACACCGACAACACACACACACACCGACAACACACACACACACACACACACACACCGACAACACACACACACACAACACACACACACACACCGACAACACACACACACACACACCGACAACACACACACACACACCGACAACACACACACACACACACCAACAACACACAAACACACACACGCACACACACACACCGACAACACACACACACCGACAACACACACACACACCGACAATACACACACACACACACACACCGACAACACACACACACACACCGACAACACATAAACACACACACACCGACAACACACACACACACACACTGACAACACACACACACACACACCGACAACACACACACACACACACCAAAAACACACACACACACCGACAACACACACACACACACCGACAACACACACACACACACACACACACCGACAACACACACACACACCGACAACACACACACACCGACAACACACACACACACACCGACAACACACACACACACACACACACACACACCGACAACACACACATACACACACTGACAACACACACACACACACACACACACACACCGACAACACACACACACACACACTGACAACACACACACACAGACAACACACACACCAACAACACACACACACCCACACCGACAACACACACACACACACACCGACAACACACACACACAGACAACACACACACACAAACCGACAGCACACACACACACACACACCGACAACACACACACACACACAACACACACACACACACACACCGACAACACACACACACACACACCGACAACACACACACACACACACTGACAACACACACACACATACACCGACAACACAGACACACACACACACCGACAACACACACACACACACACCAATAACACACAGACACACACTGACAACACACACACACACATCGACACCACACACCCACACCGACAACACACACACACACACACACCAACTACACACACACACACACACACCGACAACAAACACACACACACACACACCGACAACACACACACACACCGACAACACACACACACACACACACACACACCGACAACACACACACACACAACACACACACACACACCGACAACACACACACACACACACCGACAACACACACACACACACCGACAACACACACACACACACACCAACAACACACAAACACACACACGCACACACACACACCGACAACACACACACACCGACAACACACACACACACCGACAATACACACACACACACACACACCGACAACACACACACACACACCGACAACACATAAACACACACACACCGACAACACACACACACACACACTGACAACACACACACACACACACCGACAACACACACACACACACACCAAAAACACACACACACACCGACAACACACACACACACACCGACAACACACACACACACACACACACACCGACAACACACACACACACCGACAACACACACACACCGACAACACACACACACACACCGACAACACACACACACACACACACACACACACCGACAACACACACATACACACACTGACAACACACACACACACACACACACACACACCGACAACACACACACACACACACTGACAACACACACACACAGACAACACACACACCAACAACACACACACACCCACACCGACAACACACACACACACACACCGACAACACACACACACAGACAACACACACACACAAACCGACAGCACACACACACACACACACCGACAACACACACACACACACAACACACACACACACACACACCGACAACACACACACACACACACCGACAACACACACACACACACCGACAACACACACACACCGACAAAACACACACACACACACCGACAACACACACACACACACCGACAACACACACACACACACCCCGACAACACACACACACACAACACACACACACACACCGACAACACACACACACACACACCGACAACACACACACACACACTGACAACACACACACACACACACCGACAACACACACACACACACACCGACAACACACACACACACACACCGACAACACACACACACCGACAACACACACACACACACACACACACACACACCGACAACACACACACACCGACAACACACACAAACACAACACACACACACACACCGACAACACACACACACACACCGACAACACACACACACACACCGACAACACACACACACACACACCGACAACACACACACACACACACACACACACCGACAACACACACACACACACACCGACAACATAAACACACACACACACACTGACAACACACACACACCGACAACACACACACACACACACACACACACCGACAACACACACACACACACACCGACAACACACACACACACAACACACACACACACACCGACAACACACACACACACACACCGACAACACACACACACAGACAACACACACACACACACAAACCGACAGCACACACACACACACACACCGACAACACACACACACACAACACACACAAACACACACACACACCGACAACACACACACACACACACCGACAACACACACACACACACCGACAACACACACACACCGACAACACACACACACACACACCGACAACACAGACACACACACACACCGACAACACACACACACACACACACCAATAACACACAGACACACACTGACAACACACACACACACATAGACAACACACACCGACACCGACAACACACACACACACACCGACAACACACACACACAGACAACACACACACACACAAACCGACAGCACACACACACACACACACACCGACAACACACACACACATAACACACACACACACACACACCGACAACACACACACACACACCGACAACACACACACACACACCGACAACACACACACACCGACAACACACACACACACACACACCGACAACACACACACACACCGACAACACACACACACACAACACACACACACACACACACCGACAACACACACACACACACACACACACACACACCGACAACACACACACAAACACACCGACAACACACACAAACACACACCGACAACACACACACACACACCGACAACACACACACACACACACACTGACAACACACACACACACACACACCCCCACAACACACACACACACACACCGACAACACACACACACACACACACCGACAACACACACACACCGACAACACACACACACACACACACACACCGACAACACACACACACACCGACAACACACACACACACAACACACACACACACACACCGACAACACACACACACACACCGACAACACACACACACACACCGACAACACACACACACACACACACACACACACACACCGACAACACACACACACACACACCGACAACACACACACACACCGACAACACACACACACACACACCGACAACACACACACACACACACACACACACACACTGACAAAACACACATACACACACTGACAACACACACACACACACACACACACCGACAACACACACACACACACACACTGACAACACACACACACATACACCGACAACACAGACACACACACACACCGACAACACACACACACACACCAATAACACACAGACACACACCGACAACACACACACACACACACACTGACAACACACACACACATACACCGACAACACAGACACACACACACACCGACAACACACACACACACACACCAATAACACACAGACACACACTGACAACACACACACACACATCGACACCACACACCCACACCGACAACACACACACACACACACACCAACTACACACACACACACACACACCGACAACAAACACACACACACACACACCGACAACACACACACACACCGACAACACACACACACACACACACACACCGACAACACACACACAACACACACACACACACCGACAACACACACACACACACACCGACAACACACACACACACACCGACAACACACACACACACACACCAACAACACACAAACACACACACGCACACACACACACCGACAACACACACACACCGACAACACACACACACACCGACAACACACACACACACACACACCGACAACACACACACACACACCGACAACACATAAACACACACACACCGACAACACACACACACACACACTGACAACACACACACACACACACCGACAACACACACACACACACACCGAAAACACACACACACACCGACAACACACACACACACACCGACAACACACACACACACACACACACACCGACAACACACACACACACACACCGAAAACACACACACACACCGACAACACACACACACACACCGACAACACACACACACACACACACACACACCGACAACACACACACACACCGACAACACACACACACCGACAACACACACACACACACCGACAACACACACACACACACACACACACACACCGACAACACACACATACACACACTGACAACACACACACACACACACACACACACACCGACAACACACACACACACACACTGACAACACACACACACAGACAACACACACACCGACAACACACACACACACACACCGACAACACAGACACACACACACACCAACAACACACACACACACACACACCAATAACACACAGACACACACTGACAACACACACACACACATCGACAACACACACCCACACCGACAACACACACACACACACACCGACAACACACACACACAGACAACACACACACACAAACCGACAGCACACACACACACACACACCGACAACACACACACACACAACACACACACACACACACACACCGACAACACACACACACACACACCGACAACACACACACACACACCGACAACACACACACACCGACAAAACACACACACACACACACACACCGATAACACACAGACACACACTGACAACACACACACACACACACACCGACAACACACACACACACACACCGACAACACACACACACCGACAACACACACACACACCGACAACACACACACACACACACCGACAACACACACACACACACACACCGACAACACACACACACACACCGACCACACACACACACACACACCGACAACACACACACACACACACACAACACACACACACACAACACACACACACACACCGACAACACACACACACACACACACACACACCGACAACACACACACAAACACACCGACAACACACACAAACACACACCGACAACACACACACACACCGACAACACACACACACACACACACACCAGCAACACACACACACACACCGACAACACACACACACACACACACACACCGACAACACACACACACACACACTGACAACACACACACACACACACCGACAACACACACACAAACACACCGACAAAACACACACACACACACCGACAACACACACACACACACCGACAACACACACACACACACACCGACAACACACACACACACACAACACACACACACACACCGACAACACACACACACACACACCGACAACACACACACACAAACACACCTACAACACACACACACACACACCGACAACACACACACACACACCGACAACACACACACACACACCGACAACACACACACACACACACCGACAACACACACACACACCGACAACACACACACACACACACCAGCAACACACACACACACACACACACCGACAACAAACACACACACACCGACAACACACACACTCACACACCGACAACACACACACACACACACCGACAACACACACACACACACACACACCGACAACACACACACACACACACACTGACAACACACAAACACACACACACCGACAACACACACACACACACACCGACAACAAACACACACACACCGACAACACACACACACCGACAACACACACACACACACACACACACACACACCGACAACACACACACACACACACCGACAACACACACACACACAACACACACAGACACACCGACAACACACACACACACACACCGACAACACACACACACACACCGACAACACACACACACACACACCGACAACACACACACACACACACACACACACACACACCGACAACACACACACACCGACAACACACACACACACCGACAACACACACACACACACACACCGACAACACACACACACACCGACAACACACACACACACACACCAGCAACACACACACACACACACACCGACAACACACACACACACACACCGACAACACACACACTCACACACCGACAACACACACACACACACCGACAACACACACACACACACCGACAACACACACACACACACACTGACAACACACACACACACACACCGACAACACACACACACACACACCGAAAACACACACACACACACACCGACAACACACACACTCACACACCGACAACACACACACACACACCGACAACACATAAACACACACACACCGACAACACACACACACACACACTGACAACACACACACACACACACCGACAACACACACACACACACACCGAAAACACACACACACACCGACAACACACACACACACACCGACAACACACACACACACACACACACCGACAACACACACACACACCGACAACACACACACACCGACAACACACACACACACACCGACAACACACACACACACACACACACACCGACAACACACACATACACACACTGACAACACACACACACACACACACACACACACACACCGACAACACACACACACACACACTGACAACACACACACACAGACAACACACACACCGACAACACACACACACACACACCGACAACACAGACACACACACACACCAACAACACACACACACACACACACCAATAACACACAGACACACACTGACAACACACACACACACATCGACAACACACACCCACACCGACAACACACACACACACACACCGACAACACACACACACAGACAACACACACACACAAACCGACAGCACACACACACACACACACCGACAACACACACACACACAACACACACACACACACACACACCGACAACACACACACACACACACCGACAACACACACACACACACCGACAACACACACACACCGACAAAACACACACACACACACACACACCGATAACACACAGACACACACTGACAACACACACACACACACACACCGACAACACACACACACACACACCGACAACACACACACACCGACAACACACACACACACCGACAACACACACACACACACACCGACAACACACACACACACACACACCGACAACACACACACACACACCGACCACACACACACACACACACACACCGACAACACACACACACACACACACAACACACACACACACAACACACACACACACACCGACAACACACACACACACACACACACACACCGACAACACACACACAAACACACCGACAACACACACAAACACACACCGACAACACACACACACACCGACAACACACACACACACACACACACCAGCAACACACACACACACACCGACAACACACACACACACACACACCGACAACACACACACACACACACTGACAACACACACACACCGACAACACACACACAAACACACCGACAAAACACACACACACACACCGACAACACACACACACACACCGACAACACACACACACACACACCGACAACACACACACACACACAACACACACACACACACCGACAACACACACACACACACACCGACAACACACACACACAAACACACCTACAACACACACACACACACACCGACAACACACACACACACACCGACAACACACACACACACACCGACAACACACACACACACACACCGACAACACACACACACACCGACAACACACACACACACACACCAGCAACACACACACACACACACACACACCGACAACAAACACACACACACCGACAACACACACACTCACACACCGACAACACACACACACACACACCGACAACACACACACACACACACACACCGACAACACACACACACACACACACTGACAACACACAAACACACACACACCGACAACACACACACACACACACCGACAACAAACACACACACACCGACAACACACACACACCGACAACACACACACACACACACACACACACACACCGACAACACACACACACACACACCGACAACACACACACACACAACACACACAGACACACCGACAACACACACACACACACACCGACAACACACACACACACACCGACAACACACACACACACACACCGACAACACACACACACACACACACACACACACCGACAACACACACACACCGACAACACACACACACACCGACAACACACACACACACACACACCGACAACACACACACACACCGACAACACACACACACACACACCAGCAACACACACACACACACACACCGACAACACACACACACACACACCGACAACACACACACTCACACACCGACAACACACACACACACACCGACAACACACACACACACACACACACCGACAACACACACACACACACACACCGACAACACACACACACACACACTGACAACACACACACACACACCGACAACACACACACAAACACACCGACAAAACACACACACACACACCGACAACACACACACACACACCGACAACACACACACACACACACCGACAACACACACACACACAACACACACACACACACCGACAACACACACACACACACACCGACAACACACACACACAAACACACCTACAACACACACACACACACACCGACAACACACACACTCACACACCGACAACACACACACACACACCGACAACACACACACACACACACACCGACAACACACACACACACACACACTGACAACACACACACACAAACACACCTACAACACACACACACACACACCGACAACACACACACACACACACCGACAACACACACACACACACACCAGCAACACACACACACACACACACCGACAACAAACACACACACACACACCGACAACACACACACTCACACACCGACAACACACACACACACACCGACAACACACACACACACACACACACCGACAACACACACACACACACACACTGACAACACACACACACACACACACACCGACAACACACACACACACCGACAACAAACACACACACACCGACAACACACACACACCAACAACACACACACACACACACACACACACACCGACAACACACACACACACACCGACAACACACACACACACAACACACACAGACACACCGACAACACACACACACACACACCGACAACACACACACACACACCGACAACACACACACACACACACCGACAACACACACACACACACACACACACACACACACACACACCGACAACACACACACACCGACAACACACACACACACCGACAACACACACACACACACACACCGACAACACACACACACACCGACAACACACACACACACACACCAGCAACACACACACACACACACCGACAACACACACACACACACCGACAACACACACACACACACACACACACACACACACCGACAACACACACACACACACACCGACAACACACACACACACACACACACACACACACTGACAACACACACATACACACACTGACAACACACACACACACACACACACACCGACAACACACACACACACACACACTGACAACACACACACACATACACCGACAACACAGACACACACACACACCGACAACACACACACACACACCAATAACACACAGACACACACCGACAACACACACACACACACACACTGACAACACACACACACATACACCGACAACACAGACACACACACACACCGACAACACACACACACACACACCAATAACACACAGACACACACTGACAACACACACACACACATCGACACCACACACCCACACCGACAACACACACACACACACACACCAACTACACACACACACACACACACCGACAACAAACACACACACACACACACCGACAACACACACACACACCGACAACACACACACACACACACACACACACCGACAACACACACACACACAACACACACACACACACCGACAACACACACACACACACACCGACAACACACACACACACACCGACAACACACACACACACACACCAACAACACACAAACACACACACGCACACACACACACCGACAACACACACACACCGACAACACACACACACACCGACAATACACACACACACACACACACCGACAACACACACACACACACCGACAACACATAAACACACACACACCGACAACACACACACACACACACTGACAACACACACACACACACACCGACAACACACACACACACACACCAAAAACACACACACACACCGACAACACACACACACACACCGACAACACACACACACACACACACACACCGACAACACACACACACACCGACAACACACACACACCGACAACACACACACACACACCGACAACACACACACACACACACACACACACACCGACAACACACACATACACACACTGACAACACACACACACACACACACACACACACCGACAACACACACACACACACACTGACAACACACACACACAGACAACACACACACCAACAACACACACACACCCACACCGACAACACACACACACACACACCGACAACACACACACACAGACAACACACACACACAAACCGACAGCACACACACACACACACACCGACAACACACACACACACACAACACACACACACACACACACCGACAACACACACACACACACACCGACAACACACACACACACACACTGACAACACACACACACATACACCGACAACACAGACACACACACACACCGACAACACACACACACACACACCAATAACACACAGACACACACTGACAACACACACACACACATCGACACCACACACCCACACCGACAACACACACACACACACACACCAACTACACACACACACACACACACCGACAACAAACACACACACACACACACCGACAACACACACACACACCGACAACACACACACACACACACACACACACCGACAACACACACACACACAACACACACACACACACCGACAACACACACACACACACACCGACAACACACACACACACACCGACAACACACACACACACACACCAACAACACACAAACACACACACGCACACACACACACCGACAACACACACACACCGACAACACACACACACACCGACAATACACACACACACACACACACCGACAACACACACACACACACCGACAACACATAAACACACACACACCGACAACACACACACACACACACTGACAACACACACACACACACACCGACAACACACACACACACACACCAAAAACACACACACACACCGACAACACACACACACACACCGACAACACACACACACACACACACACACCGACAACACACACACACACCGACAACACACACACACCGACAACACACACACACACACCGACAACACACACACACACACACACACACACACCGACAACACACACATACACACACTGACAACACACACACACACACACACACACCGACAACACACACACACACACACTGACAACACACACACACAGACAACACACACACCAACAACACACACACACCCACACCGACAACACACACACACACACACCGACAACACACACACACAGACAACACACACACACAAACCGACAGCACACACACACACACACACCGACAACACACACACACACACAACACACACACACACACACACCGACAACACACACACACACACACCGACAACACACACACACACACCGACAACACACACACACCGACAAAACACACACACACACACACACACACCGATAACACACAGACACACACTGACAACACACACACACACACACACCGACAACACACACACACACACACCGACAACACACACACACCGACAACACACACACACACCGACAACACACACACACACACACCGACAACACACACACACACACACACCGACAACACACACACACACACCGACCACACACACACACACACACCGACAACACACACACACACACACACAACACACACACACACAACACACACACACACACCGACAACACACACACACACACACACACCGACAACACACACACAAACACACCGACAACACACACAAACACACACCGACAACACACACACACACCGACAACACACACACACACACACACACCAGCAACACACACACACACACCGACAACACACACACACACACACACACACCGACAACACACACACACACACACTGACAACACACACACACACACACCGACAACACACACACAAACACACCGACAAAACACACACACACACACCGACAACACACACACACACACCGACAACACACACACACACACACCGACAACACACACACACACACAACACACACACACACACCGACAACACACACACACACACACCGACAACACACACACACAAACACACCTACAACACACACACACACACACCGACAACACACACACACACACCGACAACACACACACACACACCGACAACACACACACACACACACCAGCAACACACACACACACACACACACCGACAACAAACACACACACACACCGACAACACACACACTCACACACCGACAACACACACACACACACCGACAACACACACACACACACACACACCGACAACACACACACACACACACACTGACAACACACACACACACACACACCGACAACACACACACACACACACCGACAACAAACACACACACACCGACAACACACACACACCGACAACACACACACACACACACACACACACACCGACAACACACACACACACACACCGACAACACACACACACACAACACACACAGACACACCGACAACACACACACACACACACCGACAACACACACACACACACCGACAACACACACACACACACACCGACAACACACACACACACACACACACACACACACACACACCGACAACACACACACACCGACAACACACACACACACCGACAACACACACACACACACACACCGACAACACACACACACACCGACAACACACACACACACACACCAGCAACACACACACACACACACACCGACAACACACACACACACACACCGACAACACACACACTCACACACCGACAACACACACACACACACCGACAACACACACACACACACACACACCGACAACACACACACACACACACACCGACAACACACACACACACACACTGACAACACACACACACACACCGACAACACACACACAAACACACCGACAAAACACACACACACACACCGACAACACACACACACACACACCGACAACACACACACACACACAACACACACACACACACCGACAACACACACACACACACACACCGACAACACACACACACAAACACACCTACAACACACACACACACACACCGACAACACACACACACACACCGACAACACACACACACACACCGACAACACACACACACACACACCAGCAACACACACACACACACACACACCGACAACAAACACACACACACACCGACAACACACACACTCACACACCGACAACACACACACACACACCGACAACACACACACACACACACACACCGACAACACACACACACACACACACTGACAACACACACACACACACACACCGACAACACACACACACACACACCGACAACAAACACACACACACCGACAACACACACACACCGACAACACACACACACACACACACACACACACCGACAACACACACACACACACACCGACAACACACACACACACAACACACACAGACACACCGACAACACACACACACACACACCGACAACACACACACACACACCGACAACACACACACACACACACCGACAACACACACACACACACACACACACACACACACACACCGACAACACACACACACCGACAACACACACACACACCGACAACACACACACACACACACACCGACAACACACACACACACCGACAACACACACACACACACACCAGCAACACACACACACACACACACCGACAACACACACACACACACACCGACAACACACACACTCACACACCGACAACACACACACACACACCGACAACACACACACACACACACACACCGACAACACACACACACACACACACCGACAACACACACACACACACACTGACAACACACACACACACACCGACAACACACACACAAACACACCGACAAAACACACACACACACACCGACAACACACACACACACACCGACAACACACACACACACACACCGACAACACACACACACACAACACACACACACACACCGACAACACACACACACACACACCGACAACACACACACACACACTGACAACACACACACACACACACCGACAACACACACACACACACACCGACAACACACACACACACACACCGACAACACACACACACACACACACACACACACACCGACAACACACACACACCGACAACACACACAAACACAACACACACACACACACCGACAACACACACACACACACCGACAACACACACACACACACCGACAACACACACACACACACCGACAACACACACACACACACACACACACACCGACAACACACACACACACACACCGACAACATAAACACACACACACACACTGACAACACACACACACCGACAACACACACACACACACACACACACACCGACAACACACACACACACACACCGACAACACACACACACACAACACACACACACACACCGACAACACACACACACACACACCGACAACACACACACACAGACAACACACACACACACACAAACCGACAGCACACACACACACACACACCGACAACACACACACACAACACACACAAACACACACACACACCGACAACACACACACACACACACCGACAACACACACACACACACCGACAACACACACACACCGACAACACACACACACACACACCGACAACACAGACACACACACACACCGACAACACACACACACACACACCAATAACACACAGACACACACTGACAACACACACACACACATAGACAACACACACCCACACCGACAACACACACACACACACCGACAACACACACACACAGACAACACACACACACACAAACCGACAGCACACACACACACACACACACCGACAACACACACACACATAACACACACACACACACACACCGACAACACACACACACACACCGACAACACACACACACACACCGACAACACACACACACCGACAACACACACACACACACACACCGACAACACACACACACACCGACAACACACACACACACACACACACACACACACACACCGACAACACACACACACACACACACACACACACCGACAACACACACACAAACACACCGACAACACACACAAACACACACCGACAACACACACACACACACCGACAACACACACACACACACACACTGACAACACACACACACACACACACCCCCACAACACACACACACACACACCGACAACACACACACACACACACACCGACAACACACACACACCGACAACACACACACACACACACACACACCGACAACACACACACACACCGACAACACACACACACACAACACACACACACACACACCGACAACACACACACACACACCGACAACACACACACACACACCGACAACACACACACACACACACACACACACACACACCGACAACACACACACACACACACCGACAACACACACACACACCGACAACACACACACACACACACCGACAACACACACACACACACACACACACACACACTGACAACACACACATACACACACTGACAACACACACACACACACACACACACCGACAACACACACACACACACACACTGACAACACACACACACATACACCGACAACACAGACACACACACACACCGACAACACACACACACACACCAATAACACACAGACACACACCGACAACACACACACACACACACACTGACAACACACACACACATACACCGACAACACAGACACACACACACACCGACAACACACACACACACACACCAATAACACACAGACACACACTGACAACACACACACACACATCGACACCACACACCCACACCGACAACACACACACACACACACACCAACTACACACACACACACACACACCGACAACAAACACACACACACACACACCGACAACACACACACACACCGACAACACACACACACACACACACACACCGACAACACACACACAACACACACACACACACCGACAACACACACACACACACACCGACAACACACACACACACACCGACAACACACACACACACACACCAACAACACACAAACACACACACGCACACACACACACCGACAACACACACACACCGACAACACACACACACACCGACAACACACACACACACACACACCGACAACACACACACACACACA
Source organism: Salmo salar (assembly GCF_965601325.2). Taxonomy (NCBI): domain Eukaryota; kingdom Metazoa; phylum Chordata; class Actinopteri; order Salmoniformes; family Salmonidae; genus Salmo; species Salmo salar. The sequence goes on from NW_027675478.1 coordinate 852,635, forward strand.
CCGACAACACATAAACACACACACACCGACAACACACACACACACACACTGACAACACACACACACACACACCGACAACACACACACACACACACCGAAAACACACACACACACCGACAACACACACACACACACCGACAACACACACACACACACACACACACCGACAACACACACACACACCGACAACACACACACACCGACAACACACACACACACACCGACAACACACACACACACACACACACACACACCGACAACACACACATACACACACTGACAACACACACACACACACACACACACACACCGACAACACACACACACACACACTGACAACACACACACACAGACAACACACACACCGACAACACACACACACACACACCGACAACACAGACACACACACACACCAACAACACACACACACACACACACCAATAACACACAGACACACACTGACAACACACACACACACATCGACAACACACACCCACACCGACAACACACACACACACACACCGACAACACACACACACAGACAACACACACACACAAACCGACAGCACACACACACACACACACCGACAACACACACACACACAACACACACACACACACACACACCGACAACACACACACACACACACCGACAACACACACACACACACCGACAACACACACACACCGACAAAACACACACACACACACACACACCGATAACACACAGACACACACTGACAACACACACACACACACACACCGACAACACACACACACACACACCGACAACACACACACACCGACAACACACACACACACCGACAACACACACACACACACACCGACAACACACACACACACACACACCGACAACACACACACACACACCGACCACACACACACACACACACCGACAACACACACACACACACACACAACACACACACACACAACACACACACACACACCGACAACACACACACACACACACACACCGACAACACACACACAAACACACTGACAACACACACAAACACACACCGACAACACACACACACACCGACAACACACACACACACACACACACCAGCAACACACACACACACACCGACAACACACACACACACACACACACACCGACAACACACACACACACACACTGACAACACACACACACACACACCGACAACACACACACAAACACACCGACAAAACACACACACACACACCGACAACACACACACACACACCGACAACACACACACACACACACCGACAACACACACACACACACAACACACACACACACACCGACAACACACACACACACACACCGACAACACACACACACAAACACACCTACAACACACACACACACACACCGACAACACACACACACACACCGACAACACACACACACACACCGACAACACACACACACACACACCGACAACACACACACACACCGACAACACACACACACACACACCAGCAACACACACACACACACACACACCGACAACAAACACACACACACCGACAACACACACACTCACACACCGACAACACACACACACACACACCGACAACACACACACACACACACACACCGACAACACACACACACACACACACTGACAACACACAAACACACACACACCGACAACACACACACACACACACCGACAACAAACACACACACACCGACAACACACACACACCGACAACACACACACACACACACACACACACACACCGACAACACACACACACACACACCGACAACACACACACACACAACACACACAGACACACCGACAACACACACACACACACACCGACAACACACACACACACACCGACAACACACACACACACACACCGACAACACACACACACACACACACACACACACACACCGACAACACACACACACCGACAACACACACACACACCGACAACACACACACACACACACACCGACAACACACACACACACCGACAACACACACACACACACACCAGCAACACACACACACACACACACCGACAACACACACACACACACACCGACAACACACACACTCACACACCGACAACACACACACACACACCGACAACACACACACACACACACACCGACAACACACACACACACACACCGACAACACACACACACACACACCGACAACACACACACACACACACACCGACAACACACACACACACACACCGACAACACACACACTCACACACCGACAACACACACACACACACCGACAACACATAAACACACACACACCGACAACACACACACACACACACCGACAACACACACACACACACACACACCGACAACACACACACACACACACACTGACAACACACACACACACACACACACCGACAACACACACACACACCGACAACACACACACACACACCGACACACACACACACCGACAACACACACACACACACACACACACACACCGACAACACACACACACACACCGACAACACACACACACACACACACACAACACACCGACAACACACACACACACACACCGACAACACACACACACACACCGACAACACACACACACACACACCGACAACACACACACACACACACACACACACACACACACACACCGACAACACACACACACACAGACAACACACACACACACCGACAACACACACACACACACACACCGACAACACACACACACACCGACAACACACACACACACACACCAGCAACACACACACACACACACCGACAACACACACACACACACACCGACAACACACACACACACACACCGACACACACACACACACACACACCGACAACACACACACACACACACACACCGACACACACACACACACACACACCGACAACACACACACACCGACACACACACACACACACCGACAACACACACACACACACACCGACAACACACACACACACACACACACCGACAACACACACACACACACCGACCACACACACACACACACACACACCGACAACACACACACACACACACACAACACACACACACACAACACACACACACACACCGACAACACACACACACACACACACACACACCGACAACACACACACAAACACACCGACAACACACACAAACACACACCGACACACACACACACACCGACAACACACACACACACACACACACCAGCAACACACACACACACACCGACAACACACACACACACACACACACACACCGACAACACACACACAAACACACCGACAACACACACAAACACACACCGACAACACACACACACACCGACAACACACACACACACACACACACCAGCAACACACACACACACACCGACAACACACACACACACACACACACACCGACAACACACACACACACACACTGACAACACACACACACACACACCGACAACACACACACAAACACACCGACAAAACACACACACACACACCGACAACACACACACACACACCGACAACACACACACACACACACCGACAACACACACACACACACAACACACACACACACACACCGACAACACACACACACACACACCGACAACACACACACACAAACACACCTACAACACACACACACACACACCGACAACACACACACACACACCGACAACACACACACACACACCGACAACACACACACACACACACCGACAACACACACACACACCGACAACACACACACACACACACCAGCAACACACACACACACACACACACCGACAACAAACACACACACACCGACAACACACACACTCACACACCGACAACACACACACACACACACCGACAACACACACACACACACACACACCGACAACACACACACACACACACACTGACAACACACAAACACACACACACCGACAACACACACACACACACACCGACAACAAACACACACACACCGACAACACACACACACCGACAACACACACACACACACACACACACACACACCGACAACACACACACACACACACCGACAACACACACACACACAACACACACAGACACACCGACAACACACACACACACACACCGACAACACACACACACACACCGACAACACACACACACACACACCGACAACACACACACACACACACACACACACACACACCGACAACACACACACACCGACAACACACACACACACCGACAACACACACACACACACACACCGACAACACACACACACACCGACAACACACACACACACACACCAGCAACACACACACACACACACACCGACAACACACACACACACACACCGACAACACACACACTCACACACCGACAACACACACACACACACCGACAACACACACACACACACACACACCGACAACACACACACACACACACACCGACAACACACACACACACACACTGACAACACACACACACACACCGACAACACACACACAAACACACCGACAAAACACACACACACACACCGACAACACACACACACACACCGACAACACACACACACACACACCGACAACACACACACACACAACACACACACACACACCGACAACACACACACACACACACCGACAACACACACACACAAACACACCTACAACACACACACACACACACCGACAACACACACACTCACACACCGACAACACACACACACACACCGACAACACACACACACACACACACCGACAACACACACACACACACACACACACTGACAACACACACACACAAACACACCTACAACACACACACACACATACCGACAACACACACACACACCGACAACACACACACACACACACCAGCAACACACACACACACACACACCGACAACAAACACACACACACACACCGACAACACACACACTCACACACCGACAACACACACACACACACCGACAACACACACACACACACACACACACACCGACAACACACACACACACACACACTGACAACACACACACACACACACACACCGACAACACACACACACACCGACAACAAACACACACACACCGACAACACACACACACCAACAACACACACACACACACACACACACACACCGACAACACACACACACACACCGACAACACACACACACACAACACACACAGACACACCGACAACACACACACACACACACCGACAACACACACACACACACCGACAACACACACACACACACACCGACAACACACACACACACACACACACACACACACACACACACACCGACAACACACACACACCGACAACACACACACACACCGACAACACACACACACACACACACCGACAACACACACACACACCGACAACACACACACACACACACCAGCAACACACACACACACACACCGACAACACACACACACACACACCGACAACACACACACTCACACACCGACAACACACACACACACACCGACAACACACACACACACACACACACCGACAACACACACACACACACACACCGACAACACACACACTCACACACCGACAACACACACACACACACCGACAACACACACACACACACACACACCAGCAACACACACACACACACCGACAACACACACACACACACACCGACAACACACACACACACACACTGACAACACACACACACACACACCGACAACACACACACACCGACAACACACACACACACACCGACAACACACACACACACACCGACAACACACACACACACACACACACACACACCGACAACACACACACACACACACCGACAACACACACATACACACACTGACAACACACACACACACACCGACAACACACACACAAACACACCGACAAAACACACACACACACACCGACAACACACACACACACACCGACAACACACACACACACACACCGACAACACACACACACACAACACACACACACACACCGACAACACACACACACACACACCGACAACACACACACACAAACACACCTACAACACACACACACACACACCGACAACACACACACACACACCGACAACACACACACACACACTGACAACACACACACACACACACCGACAACACACACACACACCGACAACACACACACACACACACCAGCAACACACACACACACACACACACCGACAACAAACACACACACACACCGACAACACACACACTCACACACCGACAACACACACACACACACCGACAACACACACACACACACACACACCGACAACACACACACACACACCGACAACACACACACACACAACACACACAGACACACCGACAACACACACACACACACACCGACAACACACACACACACACCGACAACACACACACACACACACCGACAACACACACACACACACACACACACCGACAACACACACACACCGACAACACACACACACACCGACAACACACACACACACACACACACCGACAACACACACACACACCGACAACACACACACACACACACCAGCAACACACACACACACACACACCGACAACACACACACACACACACCGACAACACACACACTCACACACCGACAACACACACACACACACCGACAACACACACACACACACACCGACAACACACACACACACACACACCGACAACACACACACACACACACTGACAACACACACACACACACCGACAACACACACACAAACACACCGACAAAACACACACACACACACCGACAACACACACACACACACCGACAACACACACACACACACACCGACAACACACACACACACAACACACACACACACACCGACAACACACACACACACACACCGACAACACACACACACAAACACACCTACAACACACACACACACACACCGACAACACACACACACACACCGACAACACACACACACACACCGACAACACACACACACACACACCGACAACACACACACACACCGACAACACACACACACACACACCAGCAACACACACACACACACACACACACCGACAACAAACACACACACACACCGACAACACACACACTCAAACACCGACAACACACACACACACACCGACAACACACACACACACACACACACACACACCGACAACACACACACACACACACACTGACAACACACACACACACACACACACACCGACAACACACACACACACACACCGACAACAAACACACACACACCGACAACACACACACACCAACAACACACACACACACACACACACACACCGACAACACACACACACACACCGACAACACACACACACACAACACACACAGACACACCGACAACACACACACACACACACCGACAACACACACACACACACCGACAACACACACACACACACACCGACAACACACACACACACACACACACACACACACACACCGACAACACACACACACCGACAACACACACACACACCGACAACACACACACACACCGACAACACACACACACACCGACAACACACACACACACACACCAGCAACACACACACACACACACACACACCGACAACACACACACACACACACCGACAACACACACACTCACACACCGACAACACACACACACACACCGACAACACACACACACACACACACACCGACAACACACACACACACACACACCGACAACACACACACTCACACACCGACAACACACACACACACCGACAACACACACACACACACACACACCAGCAACACACACACACACACCGACAACACACACACACACACACCGACAACACACACACACACACACTGACAACACACACACACACACACACCGACAACACACACACACCGACAACACACACACACACACCGACAACACACACACACACACCGACAACACACACACACACACACACACACACCGACAACACACACACACACACACCGACAACACACACACACACCGACAACACACACACACACACCGACAACACACACACACACACACACACACCGACAACACACACATACACACACTGACAACACACACACACACACACACACACACACACCGACAACACACACACACACACACTGACAACACACACACACAGACAACACACACACCGACAACACACACACACACACACCGACAACACAGACACACACACACCGACAACACACACACACACACACACCAATAACACACAGACAAACACTGACAACACACACACACACACATCGACAACACACACCCACACCGACAACACACACACACACACACACCGACAACACACACACACAGACAACACACACACACACAAACCGACAGCACACACACACACACACACACCGACAACACACACACACACAACACACACACACACACACCGACAACACACACACACACCGACAACACACACACACACACCGACAACACACACACACACACACACACCGACAACACACACACCGACAACACACACACACACAACACACACACACACACACACACACCGACAACACACACACACACACACACACACACACACACACACACCGACAACACTTACACAAACACACCGACAACACACACAAACACACACCGACAACACACACACACACACACCGACAACACACACACACACACACCAACAACACACACACACACACACCGACAACACACACACACACACACACACACACACACAGACTGACAACACACACACACACACACCGACAACACACACACACACACACCGACAACACACACACACACACACACACCGACAACACACACACACCGACAACACACACACACACACACACACACCGACAACACACACACACACACACCGACAACACACACACACACAACACACACACACACCGACAACACACACACACACACACCGACAACACACACACACACACCGACAACACACACACACACACCGACAACACACACACACACACACACACACACACCGACAACACACACACACCGACAACACACACACACACCGACAACACACACACACACACACACACCGACAACACACACACACACTCCGACAACACATAAACACACACACACCGACAACACACACACACACACACTGACAACACACACACACACACACCGACAACACACACACACACAACACACACACACACCGACAACACACACACACACACACACCGACAACACACACACACACACCGACAACACACACACACACACACCGACAACACACACACACACACACACACACCGACAACACACACACACCGACAACACACACACACACCGACAACACACACACACACACACCGACAACACACACACACACACACACCAACAACACACACACACACACACACCGACAACACACACACACACACACACACACACCGACAACACACACACACACACACACTGACAACACACACACACACACACCGACAACACACACACACACACACCGACAACACACACACACACACACCGACAACACACACACACCGACAACACACACACACACACACACACCGACAACACACACACACACACACCGACAACACACACACACACAACACACACACACACCGACAACACACACACACACACACCGACAACACACACACACACACCGACAACACACACACACACACACACACACACACACACACCGACAACACACACACACCGACAACACACACACACCGACAACACACACACACACACACCGACAACACACACACACACACCGACAACACATAAACACACACACACTGACAACACACACACACACACACTGACAACACACACACACACACACCGACAACACACACACACACACACCGACAACACACACACACACACCGACAACACACACACACACACTGACAACACACACACACACACACACACACACACCGACAACACACACACACACACACCGACAACACACACACACACTGACAACACACACACACACACCGACAACACACACACACACACACACACACCGACAACACACACATACACACACTGACAACACACACACACACACACACCGACAACACACACAAACACACACTGACAACACACACACACAGACAACACACACACCGACAACACACACACACACACACCGACAACACAGACACACACACACACCGACAACACACACACACACACACACACCAATAACTCACAGACACACACTGACAACACACACACACATCGACAACACACACCCACACCGACAACACACACACACACACACACCGACAACACACACACACAGACAACACACACACACACACACACACACCGACAACACACACACACACAACACACACACACCGACAACACACACACACACACACACTGACAACACACACACACAGACAACACACACACACACACACCGACAACACACACACACCGACAACACAGACACACACACACACCGACAACACACACACACACACACACACACCGATAACACACAGACACACACTGACAACACACACACACACACACACACACACCGACAACACACACACACACACACCGACAACACACACACACACACACACCGACAACAAACACACACAGACAACACACACACACACACACCGACAGCACACACACACACACACACCGACAAAACACACACACACACACAACACACACACACACACCAACAACACACACACACACACACACCGACAACACACACACACACACACCGACAACACACACACACACACACACACACACACACCGACAACACACACACACACACACCGACAACACACACACACACACACACCGACAACACACACACACACACACCGACAACAAACACACACACAACACACACACACACACCGACAACACACACACACACACACCGACAACAAACACACACACAACACACACACACACACCGACAACACACACACACACACACCAGCAACACACACACACACACACACCGACAACACACACACACACACACCGACAACACACACACTCACACACCGACAACACACACACACACACCGACAACACACACACACACACACACACCGACAACACACACACACACACACACCGACAACACACACACACACACACTGACAACACACACACACACACCGACAACACACACACAAACACACCGACAAAACACACACACACACACCGACAACACACACACACACACCGACAACACACACACACACACACCGACAACACACACACACACAACACACACACACACACCGACAACACACACACACACACACCGACAACACACACACACAAACACACCTACAACACACACACACACACACCGACAACACACACACTCACACACCGACAACACACACACACACACCGACAACACACACACACACACACACCGACAACACACACACACACACACACTGACAACACACACACACAAACACACCTACAACACACACACACACACACCGACAACACACACACACACCGACAACACACACACACACACACCAGCAACACACACACACACACACACCGACAACAAACACACACACACACCGACAACACACACACTCACACACCGACAACACACACACACACACCGACAACACACACACACACACACACACCGACAACACACACACACACACACACTGACAACACACACACACACACACACACCGACAACACACACACACACCGACAACAAACACACACACACCGACAACACACACACACCAACAACACACACACACACACACACACACACACACCGACAACACACACACACACACCGACAACACACACACACACAACACACACAGACACACCGACAACACACACACACACACACCGACAACACACACACACACACCGACAACACACACACACACACACCGACAACACACACACACACACACACACACACACACACACACACACCGACAACACACACACACCGACAACACACACACACACCGACAACACACACACACACACACACCGACAACACACACACACACCGACAACACACACACACACACACCAGCAACACACACACACACACACCGACAACACACACACACACACACCGACAACACACACACTCACACACCGACAACACACACACACACACCGACAACACACACACACACACACACACCGACAACACACACACACACACACACCGACAACACACACACTCACACACCGACAACACACACACACACACCGACAACACACACACACACACACACACCAGCAACACACACACACACACCGACAACACACACACACACACACCGACAACACACACACACACACACTGACAACACACACACACACACACCGACAACACACACACACCGACAACACACACACACACACCGACAACACACACACACACACCGACAACACACACACACACACACACACACACACCGACAACACACACACACACACACCGACAACACACACATACACACACTGACAACACACACACACACACCGACAACACACACACAAACACACCGACAAAACACACACACACACACCGACAACACACACACACACACCGACAACACACACACACACACACCGACAACACACACACACACAACACACACACACACACCGACAACACACACACACACACACCGACAACACACACACACAAACACACCTACAACACACACACACACACACCGACAACACACACACACACACCGACAACACACACACACACACTGACAACACACACACACACACACCGACAACACACACACACACCGACAACACACACACACACACACCAGCAACACACACACACACACACACACCGACAACAAACACACACACACACCGACAACACACACACTCACACACCGACAACACACACACACACACCGACAACACACACACACACACACACACCGACAACACACACACACACACCGACAACACACACACACACAACACACACAGACACACCGACAACACACACACACACACACCGACAACACACACACACACACCGACAACACACACACACACACACCGACAACACACACACCACACACACACACACACCGACAACACACACACACCGACAACACACACACACACCGACAACACACACACACACACACACCGACAACACACACACACACCGACAACACACACACACACACACCAGCAACACACACACACACACACACCGACAACACACACACACACACACCGACAACACACACACTCACACACCGACAACACACACACACACACCGACAACACACACACACACACACCGACAACACACACACACACACACACCGACAACACACACACACACACACTGACAACACACACACACACACCGACAACACACACACAAACACACCGACAAAACACACACACACACACCGACAACACACACACACACACCGACAACACACACACACACACACCGACAACACACACACACACAACACACACACACACACCGACAACACACACACACACACACCGACAACACACACACACAAACACACCTACAACACACACACACACACACCGACAACACACACACACACACCGACAACACACACACACACACCGACAACACACACACACACACACCGACAACACACACACACACCGACAACACACACACACACACACCAGCAACACACACACACACACACACACACCGACAACAAACACACACACACACCGACAACACACACACTCAAACACCGACAACACACACACACACACCGACAACACACACACACACACACACACACCGACAACACACACACACACACACACTGACAACACACACACACACACACACACACCGACAACACACACACACACACACCGACAACAAACACACACACACCGACAACACACACACACCAACAACACACACACACACACACACACACACCGACAACACACACACACACACCGACAACACACACACACACAACACACACAGACACACCGACAACACACACACACACACACCGACAACACACACACACACACCGACAACACACACACACACACACCGACAACACACACACACACACACACACACACACACACACACCGACAACACACACACACCGACAACACACACACACACCGACAACACACACACACACCGACAACACACACACACACCGACAACACACACACACACACACCAGCAACACACACACACACAAACACACACCGACAACACACACACACACACACCGACAACACACACACTCACACACCGACAACACACACACACACACCGACAACACACACACACACACACACACCGACAACACACACACACACACACATCGACAACACACACACTCACACACCGACAACACACACACACACCGACAACACACACACACACACACACACCAGCAACACACACACACACACCGACAACACACACACACACACACCGACAACACACACACACACACACTGACAACACACACACACACACACACCGACAACACACACACACCGACAACACACACACACACACCGACAACACACACACACACACCGACAACACACACACACACACACACACACACCGACAACACACACACACACACACCGACAACACACACACACACCGACAACACACACACACACACCGACAACACACACACACACACACACACACCGACAACACACACATACACACACTGACAACACACACACACACACACACACACACACACCGACAACACACACACACACACACTGACAACACACACACACAGACAACACACACACCGACAACACACACACACACACACCGACAACACAGACACACACACACCGACAACACACACACACACACACACCAATAACACACAGACAAACACTGACAACACACACACACACACATCGACAACACACACCCACACCGACAACACACACACACACACACACCGACAACACACACACACAGACAACACACACACACACAAACCGACAGCACACACACACACACACACACCGACAACACACACACACACAACACACACACACACACACCGACAACACACACACACACCGACAACACACACACACACACCGACAACACACACACACACACACACACCGACAACACACACACCGACAACACACACACACACAACACACACACACACACACACACACCGACAACACACACACACACACACACACACACACACACACACACACCGACAACACTTACACAAACACACCGACAACACACACAAACACACACCGACAACACACACACACACACACCGACAACACACACACACACACACCAACAACACACACACACACACACACCGACAACACACACACACACACACACACACACACCGACAACACACACACACACACAGACTGACAACACACACACACACACACCGACAACACACACACACACACACCGACAACACACACACACACACACACACCGACAACACACACACACCGACAACACACACACACACACACACACACACCGACAACACACACACACACACACCGACAACACACACACACACAACACACACACACACCGACAACACACACACACACACACCGACAACACACACACACACACCGACAACACACACACACACACACACCGACAACACACACACACACACACACACACACACCGACAACACACACACACCGACAACACACACACACACCGACAACACACACACACACACACACACCGACAACACACACACACACACCGACAACACATAAACACACACACACCGACAACACACACACACACACACTGACAACACACACACACACACACCGACAACACACACACACACAACACACACACACACCGACAACACACACACACACACACCGACAACACACACACACACACCGACAACACACACACACACACACCGACAACACACACACACACACACACACACACACCGACAACACACACACACCGACAACACACACACACACCGACAACACACACACACACACACCGACAACACACACACACACACACACCAACAACACACACACACACACACACCGACAACACACACACACACACACACACCGACAACACACACACACACACACACTGACAACACACACACACACACACACCGACAACACACACACACACACACCGACAACACACACACACACACACCGACAACACACACACACCGACAACACACACACACACACACACACCGACAACACACACACACACACACCGACAACACACACACACACAACACACACACACACCGACAACACACACACACACACACCGACAACACACACACACACACCGACAACACACACACACACACACACACACACACACACACCGACAACACACACACACCGACAACACACACACACCGACAACACACACACACACACACACACCGACAACACACACACACACACCGACAACACATAAACACACACACACTGACAACACACACACACACACACTGACAACACACACACACACACACCGACAACACACACACACACACACCGACAACACACACACACACACCGACAACACACACACACACACTGACAACACACACACACACACACACACACACACCGACAACACACACACACACACACCGACAACACACACACACACTGACAACACACACACACACACCGACAACACACACACACACACACACACACCGACAACACACACATACACACACTGACAACACACACACACACACACACCGACAACACACACAAACACACACTGACAACACACACACACAGACAACACACACACCGACAACACACACACACACACACCGACAACACAGACACACACACACACCGACAACACACACACACACACACACACCAATAACTCACAGACACACACTGACAACACACACACACATCGACAACACACACCCACACCGACAACACACACACACACACCGACAACACACACACACAGACAACACACACACACACACACCGACAACACACACACACACAACACACACACACCGACAACACACACACACACACACACTGACAACACACACACACAGACAACACACACACACACACACCGACAACACACACACACCGACAACACAGACACACACACACACCGACAACACACACACACACACACACACACCGATAACACACAGACACACACTGACAACACACACACACAC
>NW_027675478.1:890000-900000 GCF_965601325.2 Salmo salar
ACAGACTGACCCTAGCCCCCCGACACATAAACTACTGCAGCATAAATACTGGAGGCTGAGACAGGAGGGATCAGAAGACACTGTGGCCCCATCCGATGATACCCCCGGACAGGGCCAAACAGGCAGGATATAACCCCACCCACTTTGCCAAAGCACAGCCCCCACACCACTAGAGGGATGTCTCCAACCACCAACTTACCGTCCTAAGACAAGGCCGAGTATAGCCCACAACGATCTCCGCCATGGCACAACCCAAGGGGGGGGGGGCGCCAACCCAGACAGGAAGACCACGTCAGTGACTCAACCCACTCAAGTGACGCACCCCTCCCATGGACGGCATGGAAGAACACCAGTAGGCCAGTGACTCAGCCTCTGTAAAAGGGTTAGAGGCAGAGAATCCCAGTGGAAAGAGGGGAACCGGCAAGGCAGAGACAGCAAGGGCGGTTCGTTGCTCCAGCCTTTCCGTTCACCTTCACACTCCTGGGCCAGACTATACTTAATCATAGGACCTACTGAAGAGATAAGTCTTCAGTAAAGACTTAACCTGTTGGGTCTAGGGGGCAGCATTTGCACGTCTGGATAAAAAAAATGTACCCGATTTAATCTGGTTACTAATCCTACCCAGTAACTAGAATATGCATATACTTATTATATATGGATAGAAAACACTCTAAAGTTTCCAAAACTGTTTGAATGGTGTCTGTGAGTATAACAGAACTCATTTGGCAGGCAAAACCCTGAGACATTTTCTGACAGGAAGTGGATACCTGATGTGTTGTATTGACTTTAAACCTCTCCCATTGAAAAACACAGGGGTTTAGGAATATTTTGGCACTTCCTATTGCTTCCACTAGATGTCACCAGCCTTTACAAAGTGTTTTGAGTCTTCTGGAGGGAGATCTGACCGAACAAGAGCCATGGAACGGTGATGTCCCATTAGACACCTGGCGCGCTACTTCATGTTGGGTACCCTCGTTCCAATACGTTATAAAAGGCTATGCATTCGTCCACCTTGAATATTATTCATGTTCTGGTTAAAAAAGGCCCTAATGATTTATGCTATACAACGTTTGACATGTTTGAACGAACGGAAATATATTTTTTCCCCTCGTTCATGACGAGAAGTCCGGCTGGCTTACATCATGTGCTAACGAGACGGAGATTTTTGGACATAAATGATGAGCTTTTTTGAACAAAACTACATTCGTTATGGACCTGTGATACCTGGAAGTGACATCTGATGAAGAGAATCAAAGGTAATGGATTATTTACATAGTATTTTCGATTTTAGATCTCCCCAACATGACGTCTAGTCTGTATCGCAACGCGTATTTTTCTGGGCACAGTGCTCAGATTATTGCAAAGTGTGATTTCCCAGTAAGGTTATTTTTAAATCTGGCAAGTTGATTGCGTTCAAAAGATGTAAATCTATAATTCTTTAAATGACAATATAATATTTTACCAATGTTTTCTAATTTTAATTATTTAATTTGTGACGCTGACTTGACTGCCGGTTATTGGAGGGAAACGATTTCCTCAACATCAATGCCATAGTAAAACGCTGTTTTTGTATATAAATATGAACTTGATAGAACTAAAAATGCATGCATTGTCTAACATAATGTCCTAGGAGTGTCATCTGATGGAGATTGTAAAAGGTTAGTGTATCATTTTAGCTGGTTTTATGGTTTTGGTGACCCTGTCTTTGACTTGACAAAACATTACACACAACTCTTGTAAATGTACTGTCCTAACATACTCTAAATTTATGCTTTCGCCGTAAAACCTTTTTGAAATCGTAAAACGTGGTTAGATTAAGGAGATGTTTATCTTTCAAATGGTGTAACATAGTTGTATTTTTGAAAAATTTGAATTTTGACATTTATTTGGATTCAAATTTGCCGCTCTTGAAATGCACCTGCTGTTGATGGAGTGCACCACAGGTGGCACGCTAGCGTCCCACCTAGCCCCAAGAGGTTAAAGGTTGAGACTGAGTCTGCGTCTCTCACATTGGTAGGCAGACCATTCCATAAAAATGGAGCTCTATAGGAGAAAGCCCTACCTCCAGCCGTTTGCTTAGAAATTCTAGGGACAATTAGGAGGCCTGCGTCTTGTGACCGTAGCGTACGTGTAGGTATGTACGGCAGGACCAAATCGGAAAGATAGGTAGGAGCAAGCCCATGTAATGCTTTGTAGGTTAGCAGTAAAACCTTGAAATCAGCCCTTGCCTTAACAGGAAGCCAGTGTAGGGAGGCTAACACTGGAGTAATATGATCAAATTTTTTGGTTCTAGTCAGGATTCTAGCAGCCGTATTTAGCACTAACTGAAGTTTATTTAGTGCTTTATCCGGGTAGCCGGAAAGTAGAGCATTGCAGTAGTCCAGCCTAGAAGTAACAAAAGCATGGATTAATTTTTCTGCGTCATTTTTGGACAGAACATTTCTGATTTTTGCAATGTTACGTAGATGGAAAAAAGCTGTCCTTGAAACAGTCTTGATATGTTCTTCAAAAGAGAGATCAGGGTCCAGAGTAACGCCGAGGTCCTTCACAGTTTTATTTGAGACGACTGTACAACCATCCAGATTAATTGTCAGATTCAACAGAAGATCTCTTTGTTTCTTGGGACCTAGAACAAGCATCTCTGTTTTGTCCGAGTTTAAAAGTAGAAAGTTTGCAGCCATCCACTTCTTTATGTCTGAAACACAGGCTTCTAGCGAGGGCAATTTTGGGGCTTCACCATGTTTCATTGAAATGTACAGCTGTGTGTCGTCTGCATAGCAGTGAAATTTAACATTATGTTTTCGAATGACATCCCCAAGAGGTAAAATATATAGTGAAAACAATAGTGGTCCTAAAACGGAACCTTGAGGAACACCGAAATTTACAATTGATTTGTCAGAGGACAAACCATTCACAGAGACAAACTGATATCTTTCCGACAGATAAGATCTAAACCAGGCCAGAACTTGTCCATGTAGACCAATTTGGGTTTCCAATCTCTCCAAAAGAATGTGGTGATCGATGGTATCAAAAGCGGCACTAAGATCTAGGAGCACGAGGACAGATGCAGAGCCTCGGTCTGACGTCATTAAAAGGTCATTTACCACCTTCACAAGTGCAGTCTCAGTGCTATGATGGGGTCTAAAGCCAGACTGAAGCGTTTCGTATACATTGTTTGTCTTCAGGAAGGCAGTCAGTTGCTGTGCAACAGCTTTTTCTAAAATTTTGGAGAGGAATGGAAGATTCGATATAGGCCGATAGTTTTTGATAATTTCTGGATCAAGATTCGGCTTTTTCAAGAGAGGCTTTATTACTGCCACTTTTAGTGAGCTTGGTACACATCCGGTGGATAGAGAGCCGTTTATTATGTTCAACATAGGAGGGCCAAGCACAGGAAGCAGCTCTTTCAGTAGTTTAGTTGGAATAGGGTCCAGTATGCAGCTTGAGGGTTTGGAGGCCATGATTATTTTCATCATTGCGTCAAGAGATATAGTACTAAAACACTTTAGTATCTCCCTTGATCCTAGGTCCTGGCAGAGTTGTGCAGACTCAGGACAATGGAGCTTTGGAGGAATACCCAGATTTAAAGAGGAGTCTGTAATTTGCTTTCTAATGATCATGATCTTTTCCTCAAAGAAGTTCATAAATTTATTACTGCTGAAGTGAAAGCCATCCTCCATTTGCGAAGGCTGCTTTTTAGTTAGCTTTGCGACAGTATCAAAAAGAAATTTCGGATTGTTCTTATTTTCCTCAATTAAGTTGGAAAAATAGGATGATCGAGCAGCAGTAAGGGCTCTTCGATACTGCACGGTACTGTCTTTCCAAGCTAGTCGGAAGACTTCCAGTTTGGTGTGGCGCCATTTCCGTTCCAATTTTCTGGAAGCTTGCTTCAGAGCTCGTGTATTTTCTGTATACCAGGGAGCTAGTTTCTTATGACAGATGTTTTTAGTTTTTAGGGGTGCAACTGCATCTAGGGTATTGCGCAAGGTTAAATTGAGTTCCTCGGTTAGGTGGTTAACTGATTTTTGTCCTCTGACGTCCTTGGGTAGGCAGAGGCAGTCTGGAAGGGCATCAAGGAATCTTTGGGTTGTCTGAGAATTTATAGCACGACTTTTAATGCTCCTTGGTTGGGGTCTGAGCAGATTATTTGTTGCAATTGCAAACGTAATAAAATGGTGGTCCGATAGTCCAGGATTATGAGGAAAAACATTTAGATCCACAACATTTATTCCATGGGACAAAACTAGGTCCAGAGTATGACTGTGGCAGTGAGTAGGTCCAGAGACATGTTGGACAAAACCCACTGAGTTTTGTCCAACACACACACACACACACCGACAACACACACACACACACTGACAACACACACACACACACACCGACAACACACACACACACACCGACAACACACACACACACACCGACAACACACACACACACACCGACAACACACACACAAACACAACGACAACACACACACACAACACACACACACCGACAACACACACACACACACACACACCGACAACACACACACACAAACACACCGACAACACACACACACACACACACACACACCGACAACACACACACACCGACAACACACACACACACACCGACAACACACACACACACACCGACAACACACACACACACACACCGACAACACACACACACACACACCGACAACACACACACACACCGACAACACACACACACACACCGACAACACACACACACACACACACACACACACACACTGACAACACACACATACACACACTGACAACACACACACACACACAAACACACACCGACAACACACACACACACACACACTGACAACACACACACACATACACCGACAACACAGACACACACACACACCGACAACACACACACACACACCAATAACACACAGACACACACTGACAACACACACACACACATCGACACCACACACCCACACCGACAACACACACACACACACACACACCGACAACACACACACACAGACAACACACACACACACACAAACCGACAGCACACACACACACACACACCGACAACACACACACACACAACACACACACACACACACACACCGACAACACACACACACACACACCGACAACACACACACACACACCGACAACACACACACACCGACAACACACACACACACACCGACAACACACACACACACCGACAACACACATACACACACACCGACAACACACACACACACACACACACACACACACCGAATACACACACACAAACACACCGAGAACACACACAAACACACACCGACAACACACACACACACACCGACAACACACACACACACACACACACACCAGCAACACACACACACAAACACCGACAACACACACACACACACACCGACAACACACACACACCGACAACACAGACACACACACACACCGACAACACACACACACACACACCGACAACACACACACACACACTGACAACACACACACACACACACCGACAACACACACACACACACCGACAACACAAACACAAACACACCGACAACACACACAAACACACACCGACAACACACACACACATACACCGACAACACACACACACACACACACCGACAACACACACACACACACACACACCGACAACACACACACACACACCGACAACACACACACACACACACACTGACAACACACACACACACCCACACACACCGACAACACACACACACACACACCGACAACACACACACACACACACACACACACCGACAACACACAAACACCGACAACACACACACACACACACACACACACCGACAACACACACACACACACACCGACAACACACACACACACAACACACACACACACACACCGACAACACACACACACACACCGACAACACACACACACACACACACACACCGACAACACACACACACACACACCGACAACACACACACACACCGACAACACACACACACACACCGACAACACACACACACACACACACACACCGACAACACACACACACACACTGACAACACACACACACACACACACACCGACAACACACACACACACACACCGACAACACACACACACACAAACCGACAACACACACACACCGACAACACACACACACACACACACACACACCGACAACACACACACACCGACAACACACACAAACACAACACACACACACACACCGACAACACACACACACACACCGACAACACACACACACACACCGACAACACACACACACACACACCGACAACACACACACACACACACACACACACCGACAACACACACACACACACACCGACAACACACACACACACCGACAACACACACACACACACCGACAACACACACACACACACACACACACAAACTGACAACACACACATACACACACTGACAACACACACACACACACACACACACACCGACAACACACACACACACACACACTGACAACACACACACACATACACCGACAACACAGACACACACACACACCAACAACACACACACACACACCAATAACACACAGACACACACTGACAACACACACACACACATCGACACCACACACCCACACCGACAACACACACACACACACACACACCGACAACACACACACACACACAAACCGACAGCACACACACACACATACACCGACAACACACACACACACAACACACACACACACACACACACCGACAACACACACACACACACACCGACAACACACACACACACACCGACAACACACACACACCGACAACACACACACACACACCGACAACACACACACACACCGACAACACACACACACCGACAACACACACACACACACCGACAACACACACACATACCGACAACACACACACACACACACCGACAACACACACACACACACACACACACACACACACACCGACAACACACACACAAACACACCGAGAACACACACAAACACACACCGACAACACACACACACACACCGACAACACACACACACACACACACACACACCAGCAACACACACACACAAACACCGACAACACACACACACACACACCGACAACACACACACACCGACAACACAGACACACACACACACCGACAACACACACACACACACACCGACAACACACACACACACACTGACAACACACACACACACACACCGACAACACACACACACACACCGACAACACACACACAAACACACCGACAACACACACAAACACACACCGACAACACACACACACACACACCGACAACACACACACACACACACCGACAACACACACACACACACACACACCGACAACACACACACACACACCGACAACACACACACACACACACACTGACAACACACACACACACCCACACACACCGACAACACAAACACACACACACCGACAACACACACACACACACACACCGACAACACACACACACCGACAACACACACACACACACACACACACACACACCGACAACACACACACACACACACCGACAACACACACACACACAACACACACACACACACACCGACAACACACACACACACACCGACAACACACACACACACACCGACAACACACACACACACACACACACACACCGACAACACACACACACACACACCGACAACACACACACACACCGACAACACACACACACACACCGACAACACACACACACACACACACACACACACACACTGACAACACACACATACACACACTGACAACACACACACACACACACCGACAACACACACACACACACACTGACAACACACACACACATACACCGACAACACAGACACACACACACACCGACAACACACACACACACACCAATAACACACAGACACACACTGACAACACACACACACACATCGACACCACACACCCACACCGACAACACACACACACACACACACACCGACAACACACACACACACACAAACCGACAGCACACACACACACATACACCGACAACACACACACACACAACACACACACACACACACACACCGACAACACACACACACACACACCGACAACACACACACACACACCGACAACACACACACACCGACAACACACACACACACACACACCGACAACACACACACACACCGACAACACACACACACCGACAACACACACACACACACCGACAACACACACACACACCGACAACACACACACACACACACCGACAACACACACACACACACACACACACACACACACACCGACAACACACACACAAACACACCGAGAACACACACAAACACACACCGACAACACACACACACACACCGACAACACACACACACACACACACACACACCAGCAACACACACACACAAACACCGACAACACACACACACACACACCGACAACACACACACACCGACAACACAGACACACACACACACCGACAACACACACACACACACACCGACAACACACACACACACACTGACAACACACACACACACACACCGACAACACACACACACACACCGACAACACACACACAAACACACCGACAACACACACAAACACACACCGACAACACACACACACACACACCGACAACACACACACACACACACCGACAACACACACACACACACACACACCGACAACACACACACACACACCGACAACACACACACACACACACCGACAACACACACACACCGACAACACAGACACACACACACACCGACAACACACACACACACACACCGACAACACACACACACACACTGACAACACACACACACACACACCGACAACACACACACACACACCGACAACACACACACAAACACACCGACAACACACACAAACACACACCGACAACACACACACACACACACCGACAACACACACACACACACACCGACAACACACACACACACACACACACCGACAACACACACACACACACCGACAACACACACACACACACACACTGACAACACACACACACACCCACACACACCGACAACACAAACACACACACACCGACAACACACACACACACACACACCGACAACACACACACACCGACAACACACACACACACACACACACACACACACCGACAACACACACACACACACACCGACAACACACACACACAACACACACACACACACACCGACAACACACACACACACACCGACAACACACACACACACACACCGACAACACACACACACACACACACACACACCGACAACACACACACACACACACCGACAACACACACACACACCGACAACACACACACACACACCGACAACACACACACACACACACACACACACACACACTGACAACACACACATACACACACTGACAACACACACACACACACACCGACAACACACACACACACACACTGACAACACACACACACATACACCGACAACACAGACACACACACACACCGACAACACACACACACACACCAATAACACACAGACACACACTGACAACACACACACACACATCGACACCACACACCCACACCGACAACACACACACACACACACACACCGACAACACACACACACACACAAACCGACAGCACACACACACACATACACCGACAACACACACACACACAACACACACACACACACACACACCGACAACACACACACACACACACCGACAACACACACACACACACCGACAACACACACACACCGACAACACACACACACACACACACCGACAACACACACACACACCGACAACACACACACACCGACAACACACACACACACACCGACAACACACACACACACCGACAACACACACACACACACACCGACAACACACACACACACACACACACACACACACACACCGACAACACACACACAAACACACCGAGAACACACACAAACACACACC
>NW_027675478.1:925000-930000 GCF_965601325.2 Salmo salar
ACACACACACACACACACCGACAACACACACACACACACACCGACAACACACACACACACACACCGACAACACACACACACCGACAACACACACACACACACACACACACACACCGACAACACACACACACCGACAACACACACAAACACAACACACACACACACACCGACAACACACACACACCGACAACACACACACACACACCGACAACACACACACACACACACCGACAACACACACACACACACACACACACACACCGACAACACACACACACACACACCGACCACACACACACACACCGACAACACACACACACACACCGACAACACACACACACACACACACACACTGACAACACACACATACACACACTGACAACACACACACATACACCGACAACACAGACACACACACACACCGACAACACACACACACACACCAATAACACACAGACACACACTGACAACACACACACACACATCGACACCACACACCCACACCGACAACACACACACACACACACACACCGACAACACACACACACAGACAACACACACACACACACAAACCGACAGCACACACACACACACACACCGACAACACACACACACACAACACACACACACACACACCGACAACACACACACACACACACCGACAACACACACACACACACCGACAACACACACACACCGACAACACACACACACACACCGACAACACACACACACACCGACAACACACACACACACACACCGACAACACACACACACACACACACACACACACCGACAACACACACACAAACACACCGAGAACACACACAAACACACACCGACAACACACACACACACACCGACAACACACACACACACACACACACACACCAGCAACACACACACACAAACACCGACAACACACACACACACAAACCGACAACACACACACACCGACAACACAGACACACACACACACCGACAACACACACACACACACACACCGACAACACACACACACACACACTGACAACACACACACACACACACCGACAACACACACACACACACACCGACAACACACACACACACACACACCGACAACACACACACACACACCGACAACACACACACAAACACAACGACAACACACACACACAACATACACACACACACCGACAACACACACACACACACACACACCGACAACACACACACACAAACACACCGACAACACACACACACACACACACACACCGACAACACACACACACCGACAACACACACACACACACCGACAACACACACACACACACACACCGACAACACACACACACACACCGACAACACACACACACACACACCGACAACACACACACACACCGACAACACACACACACACACACACACACACACCGACAACACACACACACCGACAACACACACAAACACAACACACACACACACACCGACAACACACACACACACCGACAACACACACACACACACCGACAACACACACACACACACACCGACAACACACACACACACACACACACACCGACAACACACACACACCGACAACACACACACACACTGACAACACACACACACACCGACAACACACACACACACCGACAACACATAAACACCCACACACTGACAACACACACACACACACACTGACAACACACACACACACACACCGACAACACACACACACACACACACCGACAACACACACACACACACCGACAACACACACACACACACCGACAACACACACACACACACACACACACACACACCGACAACACACACACACACACACACCGACAACACACATACACACACTGACAACACACACACACACACACACACCGACAACACACACACACACACACACTGACAACACACACACACAGACAACACACACACACACCGACAACACACACACACACACACCGACAACACACGCACACACACACACCGACAACACACACACACACACCGACCACACACACACACACCGACAACACACACACACACACACCGACAACACACACACACACAACACACACACACACACACACACCGACAACACACACACACACACCGACAACACACACACACACACCGACAACACACACACACCGACAACACACACACACACACCGACAACACACACACACACCGACAACACACACACACACACACCGACAACACACACACACACACACACACACACACACACCGACAACACACACACAAACACACCGACAACACACACAAACACACACCGACAACACACACACACACACACACAACACACACACACACACACACCAGCAACACACACACACAAACACCGACAACACACACACACACACACCGACAACACACACACACCGACAACACAGACACACACACACACCGACAACACACACACACACACACACCGACAACACACACACACACACTGACAACACACACACCGACAACACACACACACACACCGACAACACACACACACACCGACAACACACACACACACACACCGACAACACACACACAAACACAACGACAACACACACACACAACACACACACACACACCGACAACACACACACACACACACCGACAACACACACACACAAACACACCGACAACACACACACACACACACACACACACCGACAACACACACACACCGACAACACACACACACACACCGACAACACACACACACACACACACCGACAACACACACACACACACCGACAACACACACACCAGCAACACACACACACACACCGACAACACACACACACACACACCGACAACACACACACACACACCGACAACACACACACACCGACAACACACACAAACACAACACACACACACACAACGACAACACACACACACACACCGACAACACACACACACACACCGACAACACACACACACACACACCGACAACACACACACACACACACACACACCGACAACACACACACACACACACACCGACAACACACACACACACACCAACAACACACACACACACACCGACAACACACACACACACACACACCGACAACACACATACACACACTGACAACACACACACACACACACACACCGACAACACACACACACACACACACTGACAACACACACACACAGACAACACACACACACACCGACAACACACACACACACACACACACACACACCGATAAAACACAGACACACACTGACAACACACACACACACACACCGACAACACACACACACACACACCGACAACACACACACACACACACACCGACAACACACACACACAGACAACACACACACACACACACACACACACACCGACAGCACACACACACACACACACCGACAACACACACACACACACACAACACACACACACACACACCGACAACACACACACACACCGACAACACACACACACACACCGACAACACACACACACACACACACCGACAACACACACACAAACACAACGACAACACACACACACAACACACACACACACACCGACAACACACACACACACACACACACCGACAACACACACACACAAACACACCGACAACACACACACACACACACACACACCGACAACACACACACACCGACAACACACACACACACACCGACAACACACACACACCGACAACACACACACACACACCGACAACACACACACACACACCGACAACACACACACACACACACCGACAACACACAGACACACACACACACACACACACACCGACAACACACACACAAACACACCGACAACACACACACACACACCGACAACACACACACACACACCGACAACACACACACACACACCGACAACACACACACACCGACAACACACACACACACACCGACAACACACACACACACCGACAACACACACACACACACACCGACAACACACACACACACACACCGACAACACACACACACACCGACAACACACACACACACACCGACAACACACACACACACACACACACACACACACACTGACAACACACACATACACACACTGACAACACACACACACACACACACCGACAACACACACACACACACACACTGACAACACACACACACACATACACCGACAACACAGACACACACACACACCGACAACACACACACACACACCAATAACACACAGACACACACTGACAACACACACACACACATCGACACCACACACCCACACCGACAACACACACACACACACACACCGACAACACACACACACAGACAACACACACACACACACAAACCGACAGCACACACACACACACACACCGACAACACACACACACACACAACACACACACACACACCGACAACACACACACACACACACCGACAACACACACACACACACCGACAACACACACACACCGACAACACACACACACACACCGACAACACACACACACACCGACAACACACACACACACACACCGACAACACACACACACACACACACACACACACACCGACAACACACACACACACACACCGACAACACACACACACACACACCGACAACACACACACACACACACCGACAACACACACACACACACACCGACAACACACACACACACACACACTGACAACACACACACACACACACACCGACAACACACACACACACACACCGACAACACACACACACACACACACCGACAACACACACACACCGACAACACACACACACACACACACACACACCGACAACACACACACACACACACCGACAACACACACACACACACACTGACAACACACACACACACACACACCGACAACACACACACACACACACCGACAACACACACACACACACACACCGACAACACACACACACCGACAACACACACACACACACACACACACACCGACAACACACACACACACACACCGAC
>NW_027675478.1:940000-942067 GCF_965601325.2 Salmo salar
AACACAGACACACACACACACCGACAACACACACACACACACCAATAACACACAGACACACACTGACAACACACACACACACATCGACACCACACACCCACACCGACAACACACACACACACACACACCGACAACACACACACACAGACAACACACACACACACACAAACCGACAGCACACACACACACACACACCGACAACACACACACACACACAACACACACACACACACACCGACAACACACACACACACACACCGACAACACACACACACACACCGACAACACACACACACCGACAACACACACACACACACCGACAACACACACACACACCGACAACACACACACACACACACCGACAACACACACACACACACACACACACACACACCGACAACACACACACACACACACCGACAACACACACACACACACACCGACAACACACACACACACACACCGACAACACACACACACACACACCGACAACACACACACACACACACACTGACAACACACACACACACACACACCGACAACACACACACACACACACCGACAACACACACACACACACACACCGACAACACACACACACCGACAACACACACACACACACACACACACACCGACAACACACACACACACACACCGACAACACACACACACACACACTGACAACACACACACACACACACACCGACAACACACACACACACACACCGACAACACACACACACACACACACCGACAACACACACACACCGACAACACACACACACACACACACACACACCGACAACACACACACACACACACCGACAACACACACACACACAACACACACACACACACCGACAACACACACACACACACACCGACAACACACACACACAGACAACACACACACACACACAAACCGACAGCACACACACACACACACACCGACAACACACACACACACAACACACACAAACACACACACACACCGACAACACACACACACACACCGACAACACACACACACACACCGACAACACACACACACCGACAACACACACACACACCGACAACACAGACACACACACACACCGACAACACACACACACACACACACCAATAACACACAGACACACACTGACAACACACACACACACATCAACAACACACACCCACACCGACAACACACACACACACACCGACAACACACACACACAGACAACACACACACACACACAAACCGACAGCACACACACACACACACACCGACAACACACACACACACAACACACACACACACACACACCGACAACACACACACACACACCGACAACACACACACACACACCGACAACACACACACACCGACAACACACACACACACACACACCGACAACACACACACACACCGACAACACACACACACACAACACACACACACACACACACCGACAACACACACACACACACACACACACACCGACAACACACACACAAACACACCGACAACACACACAAACACACACCGACAACACACACACACACACACCGACAACACACACACACACACACCGACAACACACACACACACACACCGACAACACACACACACACACCGACAACACACACACACACACACACACTGACAACACACACACACACCCACACACACCGACAACACACACACACACACACCGACAACACACACACACACACACACACACCGACAACACACACACACCGACAACACACACACACACACACACACACACACCGACAACACACACACACACACACCGACAACACACACACACACAACACACACACACACACACCGACAACACACACACACACACCGACAACACACACACACACACCGACAACACACACACACACACACACACACACACCGACAACACACACACACACACACCGACAACACACACACACACCGACAACACACACACACACACCGACAACACACACACACACACACACACACACACACTGACAACACACACATACACACACTGACAACACACACACACACACACACACACACCG
>NW_027675479.1:0-22500 GCF_965601325.2 Salmo salar
TGTGTGTGTTGTCGGTGTGTGTGTGTGTGTGTTGTCGGTGTGTGTGTGTAGTCGTTGTCGTGTGTCGTGTGTTGTGTGTGTGTGTGTTGTCGTGTGTGTGTGTGTGTGTGTGTGTGTCGTGTGTGTGTGTGTGTTGTCGGTGTGTGTGTCGTGTGTTGTCGGTGTGTGTGTGCGTGTGTGTGTGTCGTGTGTGTGTGTGTGTGTTGTCGGTGTGTGTGTGTGTGTGTTGTCGGTGTGTGTGTGTGTGTTGTCGGTGTGTGTGTGTGTGTTGTCGGTGTGTGTGTGTGTGTTGTCGGTGTGTGTGTGTGTGTTGTCGGTGTGTGTGTGTGTGTTGCTCGGTGTGTGTGTGTGTGTGTTGTCGTGTCGTGTGTGTGTGTGTGTGTTGTCGGTGTGTGTGTGTGTGTGTGTCGGTGTGTGTGTGTGTGTTGTCGGTGTGTGTGTGTGTGTGTGTTGTCGGTGTGTGTGTGTGTGTGTTGTCGTGTGTGTGTGTGTGTGTGTTGTCGGTGTGTGTGTGTGTGTGTTGTCGGTGTGTGTGTGTGTGTTGTGGTGTGTGTGTGTGTGTTGTGGTGTCGTGTGTGTGTGTGTGTGTTGTCGGTGTGTGTGTGTGTGTGTGTGTGGTGTGTGTGTGTGTGTGTTGTCGGTGTGTGTGTGTGTGTGTGTTGTCGGTGTGTGTGTGTGTGTTGTCGGTGTGTGTGTGTGTGTGTGTCGGTGTGTGTGTGTGTGTGTGTGTGTGTGTGTGTGTGTGTGTGTGGTGTCGTGTGTGTGTGTGTGTGGTGTGTGTGTGTGTTGTGGTGTGTGTGTGTGTGTGTTGTCGGTGTGTGTGTGTGTGTTGTCGGTGTGTGTGTGTGTGTGTTGTCGGTGGTGTGTGTGTGTGTGTTGTCGGTGTGTGTGTGTGTGTGTTGTGTGTGTGTGTGTGTGTGTGTGTGTGTGTGTTGTCGGTGTGTGTGTGTGTGTTGTCGGTGTGTGTGTGTGTGTGTGTCGGTGTGTGTGTGTGTGTTGTCGGTGTGTGTGTGTGTGTGTTGTCGGTGTGTGTGTGTGTCGGTGTGTGTGTGTTGTCGGTGTGTGTGTGTGTGTGTGTGTGGTGTGTGTGTGTGTGTGTTGTCGGTGTGTGTGTGTGTGTTGTCGGTGTGTGTGTGTGTTGTCGGTGTGTGTGTGTGTTGTCGGTGTGTGTGTGTGTGTTGTCGGTGTGTGTGTGTGTGTTGTCGGTGTGTGTGTGTGTGTTGTCGGTGTGTGTGTGTGTGTCGTGTGTGTGTGTTGTCGGTGTGTGTGTGTGTGTGTGTTGTCGGTGTGTGTGTGTGTGTGTTGTCGTGTGTGTGTGTTGTGGTGTTGTCGGTGTGTGTGTGTGTGTTGTCGGTGTGTGTGTGTGTGTGTGTGTGTGTGTGTGTGTGTGTGTGTTGTCGGTGTGTGTGTGTGTGTGTGTTGTCGGTGTGTGTGTGTGTGTGTTGTCGGTGTGTGTGTGTGTGTGTGTGTGGTGTGTGTGTGTGTGTGTGTGTGTGTGTGTGTGTCGTGTGTGTGTGTGTGTTGTCGGTGTGTGTGTGTGTTGTCGGTGTGTGTGTGTGTGTGTTGTCGGTGTGTGTGTGTGTGTGTGTGTGTCGGTGTGTGTGTGTGTGTTGTCGGTGTGTGTGTGTGTGTTGTCGGTGTGTGTGTGTGTGTGTTGTCGGTGTGTGTGTGTGTGTTGTCGGTGTGTGTGTGTGTGTGTGTGTGTGGTGTGTGTGGTGTGTGTGTGTCGGTGTGTGTGTGTGTGTGTGTTGTCGGTGTGTGTGTGTGTGTGTTGTCGGTGTGGTGTGTGTGTGTGTGGTGGTGTGTGTTGTCGGTGTGTGTGTGTGTGTTGTCGGTGTGTGTGTGTGTGTGTTGTCGGTGTGTGTGTGTGTTGTGTTGTCGGTGTGTGTGTGTGTGTGTGTGTGTGTGTGTGTGTGTGGTGTGTGTGTGTGTGTGTGTGTGTGTGTTGTCGTGTGTGTGTGTGTGTTGTCGGTGTGTGTGTGTGTGTTGTCGTGTGTGTGTGTGTGTGTTGTCGGTGTGTGTGTGTGTGTTGTCGGTGTGTGTGTGTGTGTGTTGTCGGTGTGTGTGTGTGTGTTGTCGGTGTGTGTGTGTGTGTGTGTGTGTGTGTGTGTGTTGTGTGTGTGTGTGTGTGTGTGTTGTCGGTGTGTGTGTGTGTGTGTGTGTTGTCGGTGTGTGTGTGTGTGTTGTCGGTGTGTGTGTGTGTGTTGTCGTGTGTGTGTGTGTGTGTGTGTCGGTGTGTGTGTGTGTGTTGTCGGTGTGTGTGTGTGTGTGTTGTCGGTGTGTGTGTGTGTGTTGTCGGTGTGTGTGTGTGTGTGTTGTCGGTGTGTGTGTGTGTGTGGTCGGTGTGTGTGTGTGTCGGTGTGTGTGTGTGTGTGTGTTGTCGGTGTGTGTGTGTGTTGTCGGTGTGTGTGTGTGTGTTGTGTGTGTGTGTGTGTGTGTGGTGTGTGTGTGTGTGTTGTCGGTGTGTGTGTGTGTGTGTGTGTGTCGGTGTGTGTGTGTGTGTTGTCGGTGTGTGTGTGTGTGTGTGTGTCGGTGTGTGTGTGTGTGTGTTGTGTGTCGGTGTGTGTGTGTGTTGTCGGTGTGTGTGTGTGTGTGTTGTCGGTGGTGTGTGTGTGTGTGTGTTGTCGGTGTGTGTGTGTGTGTTGTCGGTGTGTGTGTGTGTGTGTGTGTCGTGTGTGTGTGTGTGTGTGTTGTCGGTGTGTGTGTGTGTGTGTGTGTGTGTGTGTGTGTGTGTGTGTGTGTTGTCGTGTGTGTGTGTGTGTGTGTGTGTGTGTGTGTGTTGTCGGTGTGTGTGTGTGTGTGTTGTCGTGTGTGTGTGTGTGTTGTCGTGTGTGTGTGTGTGTGTGTTGTCGGTGTGTGTGTGTGTGGTGTGTGTGTGTGTGTGTGTGTGTGTGTGTGTGTTGTCGTGTGTGTGTGTGTGTGTTGTCGGTGTGTGTGTGTGTGTGTTGTTGTCGGTGTGTGTGTGTGTGTTGTCGGTGTGTGTGTGTGTGTGTGTCGGTGTGTGTGTGTGTGTTGTCGGTGTGTGTGTGTGTGTTGTCGGTGTGTGTGTGTGTGTGTTGTCGGTGTGTGTGTGTGTGTGTGTGTGTGTCGTGTGTGTGTGTGTTGTCGTGTGTGTGTGTGTGTGTGTTGTCGGTGTGTGTGTGTGTGTGTTGTCGGTGTGTGTGTGTGTTGTCGGTGTGTGTGTGTGTGTGTGTGTGTTGTCGTGTGTGTGTGTGTGTTGTCGGTGTGTGTGTGTGTGTGTTGTCGGTGTGTGTGTGTGTGTGTGTGTGTCGGTGTGTGTGTGTGTTGTCGGTGTGTGTGTGTGTGTGTGTGTGTGTGTCGGTGTGTGTGTGTGTGTGTGTGTGTGTGTGTGTGTGTGTGTGTGTGTGTGTGTGTGTGTTGTCGGTGTGTGTGTGTGTGGTTGTCGGTGTGTGTGTGTGTGTGTGTCGTGTGTGTGTGTGTGTGTGTTGTCGGTGTGTGTGTGTGTGTGTGTGTGTTGTCGGTGTGTGTGTGTGTGTTGTCGGTGTGTGTGTGTGTGTGTGTTGTCGTGTGTGTGTGTGTGTTGTCGGTGTGTGTGTGTGTGTTGTCGGTGTGTGTGTGTGTTGTCGGTGTGTGTGTGTGTGTGTTGTGTGTGTGTGTTGTCGGTGTGTGTGTGTGTGTGTTGTCGGTGTGTGTGTGTGTGTTGTCGGTGTGTGTGTGTGTGTTGTCGGTGTGTGTGTGTGTGTGTTGTCGGTGTGTGTGTGTGTGTGTGTTGTCGTGTGTGTGTGTGTGTGTGTGTGTCGTGTGTGTGTGTGTGTGTGTTGTCGGTGTGTGTGTGTGTGTGTCGTGTGTGTGTGTGTGTGTGTGTTGTCGTGTGTGTGTGTGTGTGTTGTCGGTGTGTGTGTGTGTGTTGTGTGTGTGTGTGTGTCGTGTGTGTGTGTGTGTGTTGTCGGTGTGTGTGTGTTGTCGGTGTGTGTGTGTGTGTTGTCGGTGTGTGTGGTGTGTGTGTGTGGTTGTCGGTGTGTGTGTGTGTGTTGTCGGTGTTGTGTGTGTGTGTGTGTTGTCGGTGTGTGTGTGTGTGTTGTCGGTGTGTGTGTGTGTGTGTTGTCGGTGTGTGTGTGTGTGTGTGTGTGTGTCGGTGTGTGTGTGTTGTCGGTGTGTGTGTGTGTGTGTGTTGTCGGTGTGTGTGTGTGTGTGTTGTCGGTGTGTGTGTGTGTGTGTGTGTGTTGTCGGTGTGTGTGTGTGTGTTGTCGGTGTGTGTGTGTGTGTGTGTGTGTGTGTGTGTGTGTGTGTTGTCGTGTGTGTGTGTGTGTGTGTGTGTTGTCGTGTGTGTGTGTGTGTGTGTTGTCGGTGTGTGTGTGTGTGTGTGTCGTGTGTGTGTGTGTGTGTGTGTGTGTGTGTGTGTGTGTGTGTGTGTGTGTTGTCGGTGTGTGTGTGTGTGTGTGTTGTCGTGTGTGTGTGTGTGTGTTGTCGGTGTGTGTGTGTGTGTTGTCGGTGTGTGTGTGTGTGTTGTCGGTGTGTGTGTGTGTGTGTTGTCGTGTGTGTGTGTGTTGTCGGTGTGTGTGTGTGTGTTGTCGGTGTGTGTGTGTGTGTGTGTCGGTGTGTGTGTGTGTGTTGTCGGTGTGTGTGTGTGTTGTCGGTGTGTGTGTGTGTGTTGTCGGTGTGTGTGTGTGTTGTCGGTGTGTGTGTGTGTGTTGTCGGTGTGTGTGTGTGTTGTCGTGTGTGTGTGTGTGTGTGTTGTCGGTGTGTGTGTGTGTGTGTGTTGTGTGTGTGTGTGTTGTCGGTGTGTGTGTGTGTGTGTTGTCGGTGTGTGTGTGTGTGTGTTGTCGTGTGTGTGTGTGTGTGTGTGTGTGGTGTGTGTGTGTGTGTGTGTGTTGTCGGTGTGTGTGTGTGTGTGTTGTCGGTGTGTGTGTGTGTGTTGTCGGTGTGTGTGTGTGTTGTCGTGTGTGTGTGTGTGTGTCGTGTGTGTGTGTGTGTGTGTTGTCGGGTGTGTGTGTGTGTTGTCGGTGTGTGTGTGTGTGTGTTGTCGGTGTGTGTGTGTGTGTTGTCGGTGTGTGTGTGTGTGTGTGTCGGTGTGTGTGTGTGTGTTGTCGGTGTGTGTGTGTGTGTGTTGTCGGTGTGTGTGTGTGTGTGTGTGTGTCGGTGTGTGTGTGTTGTGTGTGTGTGTGTGTGTGTTGTCGGTGTGTGTGTGTGTGTGTTGTCGGTGTGTGTGTGTGTGTGTGTTGTCGGTGTGTGTGTGTGTGTTGTCGGTGTGTGTGTGTGTGTTGTCGTGTGTGGTGTGTGTGTGTCGTGTGTGTGTGTGTGTGTTGTCGTGTGTGTGTGTGTGTTGTCGGTGTGTGTGTGTGTGTTGTCGGTGTGTGTGTGTGTGTGTTGTCGGTGTGTGTGTGTGTTGTCGGTGTGTGTGTGTGTGTGTTGTCGGTGTGTGTGTGTGTGTGTGTTGTCGGTGTGTGTGTGTGTGTTGTCGGTGTGTGTGTGTGTCGTGTGTGTGTGTGTGTGTTGTCGGTGTGTGTGTGTGTGTTGTCGGTGTGTGTGTGTGTGTTGTCGGTGTGTGTGTGTGTGTTGTCGGTGTGTGTGTGTGTGTGTTGTCGGTGTGTGTGTGTGTGTTGTCGGTGTGTGTGTGTGTGTGTGTGTGTGTGTGTGTGTTGTCGGTGTGTGTGTGTGTGTCGGTGTGTGTGTGTGTGTGTTGTCGGTGTGTGTGTGTGTTGTGTGTGTGTGTGTGTTGTCGGTGTGTGTGTGTGTGTTGTCGGTGTGTGTGTGTGTGTGTGTGTGTGTGTGTCGGTGTGTGTGTGTGTGTTGTCGGTGTGTGTGTGTGTGTGTTGTCGGTGTGTGTGTGTGTGTGTGTGTGTGTGTGTGTGTGTGTGTTGTCGTGTGTGTGTGTGTGTGTGTTGTCGGTGTGTGTGTGTGTGTGTTGTCGGTGTGTGTGTGTGTGTGTGTGTCGTGTGTGTGTGTGTGTGTGTTGTCGGTGTGTGTGTGTGTGTGTGTGTTGTCGGTGTGTGTGTGTGTGTTGTCGGTGTGTGTGTGTGTGTTGTCGTGTGTGTGTGTGTGTGTCGGTGTGTGTGTGTTGTCGTGTGTGTGTGTGTGTGTTGTCGGTGTGTGTGTGTGTTGTCGGTGTGTGTGTGTGTGTGTTGTCGGTGTGTGTGTGTGTGTGTGTCGGTGTGTGTGTGTGTGTTGTCGGTGTGTGTGTGTGTGTTGTCGTGTGTGTGTGTGTGTGTGTTGTCGGTGTGTGTGTGTGTGTTGTCGTGTGTGTGTGTGTGTGTGTGTGTGTGTGTGTTGTCGGTGTGTGTGTGTGTGTTGTCGGTGTGTGTGTGTGTGTGTGTTGTCGGTGTGTGTGTGTGTGTGTTGTCGGTGTGTGTGTGGTGTGTGTGTGTGTGTGTTGTCGGTGTGTGTGTGTGTGTTGTCGGTGTGTGTGTGTGTGTTGTCGGTGTGTGTGTGTGTGTGTTGTCGGTGTGTGTGTGTGTGTGTTGTCGGTGTGTGTGTGTGTGTGTTGTCGGTGTGTGTGTGTGTGTGTGTGTGGTGTGTGTGTGTTGTCGGTGTGTGTGTTGTCGGTGTGTGTGTGTGTGTTGTCGGTGTGTGTGTGTGTGTGTTGTCGGTGTGTGTGTGTGTGTGTGTGTGTGTGTGTGTGTTGTCGGTGTGTGTGTGTGTGTTGTCGTGTGTGTGTGTGTGTGTTGTCGGTGTGTGTGTGTGTTGTCGGTGTGTGTGTGTGTGTGTTGTCGGTGTGTGTGTGTGTGTGTGTGTTGTCGGTGTGTGTGTGTGTGTTGTCGGTGTGTGTGTGTTGTCGTTGTGTGTGTGTGTGTTGTCGGTGTGTGTGTGTGTGTTGTCGGTGTGTGTGTGTGTGTGTTGTCGGTGTGTGTGTGTGTGTTGTCGGTGTGTGTGTGTGTGTGTTGTCGGTGTGTGTGTGTGTGTTGTCGGTGTGTGTGTGTGTGTGTGTGTGTGTGTGTGTGTGTGTCGGTGTGTGTGTGTGTTGTCGGTGTGTGTGTGTGTGTGTTGTCGGTGTGTGTGTGTGTGTGTGTCGGTGTGTGTGTGTGTGTTGTCGGTTGTGTGTGTGTGTGGTGTGTGTTGTCGGTGTGTGTCTGTGTGTTGTCGGTGTGTGTGTGTGTGTGTTGTCGGTGTGTGTGTGTTGTGTGTGTGTGTCGTGTGTGTGTGTTGTCGGTGTGTGTGTGTGTGTGTGTGTGTTGTCGTGTGTGTGTGTGTGTTGTCGGTGTGTGTGTGTGTGTTGTCGGTGTGTGTGTGTGTGTGTGTCGGTGTGTGTGTGTGTGTGTGTTGTCGGTGTGTGTGTGTGTGTGTTGTCGGTGTGTGTGTGTGTGTGTTGTTGTGTGTGTGTGTGTGTGTTGTGTGTGTGTGTGTTGTCGTGTGTGTGTGTGTGTGTTGTCGGTGTGTGTGTGTGTGTTGTCGGTGTGTGTGTGTGTGTGTTGTCGGTGTGTGTGTGTGTGTGTGTGTGGTGTGTGTGTGTGTGTGTTGTCGGTGTGTGTGTGTGTGTGTTGTCGTGTGTGTGTGTGTGTGTGTTGTCGTGTGTGTGTGTGTGTGTTGTCGGTGTGTGTGTGTGTTGTCGGTGTGTGTGTGTGTGTGTGTGTTGTGTGTGTGTGTGTTGTCGGTGTGTGTGTGTGTGTTGTCGGTGTGTGTGTGTGTGTGTTGTCGGTGTGTGTGTGTGTGTGTGTGTTGTCGGTGTGTGTGTGTTGTCGGTGTGTGTGTGTGTGTGTGTCGGTGTGTGTGTGTGTGTGTTGTCGGTGTGTGTGTGTGTGTTGTCGGTGTGTGTGTGTGTGTGTGTGTGTGTGTGTGTGTGTGTGTGTGTTGTCGGTGTGTGTGTGTGTGTGTGTGTCGGTGTGTGTGTGTGTGTGTGTGTCGGTGTGTGTGTGTGTGTGTGTGTGTGTGTGTGTGTGTGTGTGTTGTCGGTGTGTGTGTGTGTGTGTGTGTTGTCGGTGTGTGTGTGTGTGTGTGTGTGTGTGTTGTCGGTGTGTGTGTGTGTTGTCGTGTGTGTGTGTGTGTGTTGTCGGTGTGTGTGTGTGTGTGTTGTCGTGTGTGTGTGTGTGTGTGTGTGTGTTGTCGGTGTGTGTGTGTGTGTTGTCGGTGTGTGTGTGTGTGTGTGTTGTCGGTGTGTGTGTGTGTTGTCGGTGTGTGTGTGTGTGTTGTCGGTGTGTGTGTGTGTTGTCGGTGTGTGTGTGTGTGTTGTGTGTGTGTGTTGTCGGTGTGTGTGTGTGTGTGTGTTGTCGGTGTGTGTGTGTTGTTGGTGTGTGTGTGTGTTGTCGGTGTGTGTGTGTGTGTGTTGTCGTGTGTGTGTGTGTGTGTGTGTGTTGTCGGTGTGTGTGTGTGTGTTGTCGGTGTGTGTGTGTGTGTGTTGTCGGTGTGTGTGTGTGTTGTCGGTGTGTGTGTGTGTGTGTGTTGTCGGTGTGTGTGTGTGTTGTCGGTGTGTGTGTGTGTGTGTGTGTGTGTGTGTTGTCGGTGTGTGTGTGTGTGTGTTGTCGGTGTGTGTGTGTTGTTGGTGTGTGTGTGTGTTGTCGGTGTGTGTGTGTGTGTGTTGTCGGTGTGTGTGTGTGTGTTGTCGGTTGTGTGTGTGTGTGTGTTGTCGGTGTGTGTGTGTGTGTTGTCGGTGTGTGTGTGTGTGTGTTGTCGGTGTGTGTGTGTGTGTGTGTGTGTGTGTGTGTGTGTTGTCGTGTGTGTGTGTGTGTGTGTGTTGTCGGTGTGTGTGTGTGTGTGTGTTGTCGGTGTGTGTGTGTGTGTGTGTGTGTTGTCGGTGTGTGTGTGTGTGTTGTCGGTGTGTGTGTGTGTGTTGTGTGTGTGTGTCGGTGTGTGTGTGTTGTCGGTGTGTGTGTGTGTGTGTGTGTTGTCGGTGTGTGTGTGTGTGTGTTGTCGGTGTGTGTGTGTGTGTTGTCGTGTGTGTGTGTGTGTGTGTTGTCGGTGTGTGTGTGTGTGTGTGTGTGTTGTCGGTGTGTGTGTGTGTGTGTGTTGTCGGTGTGTGTGTGTGTGTGTTGTCGGTGTGTGTGTGTGTGTGTTGTCGGTGTGTGTGTGTGTGTTGTCGGTGTGTG
This sequence comes from Salmo salar, assembly GCF_965601325.2. Lineage (NCBI taxonomy): Eukaryota > Metazoa > Chordata > Actinopteri > Salmoniformes > Salmonidae > Salmo > Salmo salar. Next base: position 8,979 of record NW_027675479.1, read on the forward strand.
TGTGTGTGTGTTGTCGGTGTGTGTGTGTGTGTGTGTGTGTGTGTCGGTGTGTGTGTGTGTGTGTTGTCGTGTGTGTGTGTGTGTGTTGTCGGTGTGTGTGTGTGTGTGTCGGTGTGTGTGTGTGTGTTGTCGGTGTGTGTGTGTGTGTGTCGGTGTGTGTGTGTGTGTGTGTGTGTGTGTGTTGTCGGTGTGTGTGTGTGTGTGTGTTGTCGGTGTGTGTGTGTTGTTGGTGTGTGTGTGTGTTGTCGGTGTGTGTGTGTGTGTGTTGTCGGTGTGTGTGTGTGTGTGTTGTCGTGTGTGTGTGTGTGTGTGTTGTCGGTGTGTGTGTGTGTGTGTGTGTTGTCGGTGTGTGTGTGTGTGTGTTGTCGGTGTGTGTGTGTGTGTTGTGTGTGTGTGTGTGTTGTCGTGTGTGTGTGTGTTGTCGTGTGTGTGTGTGTGTGTTGTCGGTGTGTGTGTGTGTTGTCGGTGTGTGTGTGTGTGTGTTGTCGGTGTGTGTGTGTGTGTTGTCGGTGTGTGTGTGTGTGTTGTCGGTGTGTGTGTGTGTGTTGTCGTGTGTGTGTGTGTGTGTTGTCGGTGTGTGTGTGTGTGTTGTCGGTGTGTGTGTGTGTGTGTGTGTGTGTTGTCGGTGTGTGTGTGTGTGTTGTCGGTGTGTGTGTGTGTGTGTTGTCGGTGTGTGTGTGTGTGTGTTGTCGGTGTGGTGTGTGTGTGTGTGTGTTGTCGGTGTGTGTGTGTGTGTTGTCGGTGTGTGTGTGTGTGTTGTCGGTGTTGTGTGTGTGTGTTGTCGGTGTGTGTGTGTGTGTGTTGTCGGTGTGTGTGTGTGTTGTCGGTGTGTGTGTGTGTGTTGTCGGTGTGTGTGTGTGTGTTGTCGGTGTGTGTGTGTGTGTTGTGTGTGTGTGTTGTCGGTGTGTGTGTGTGTGTGTGTTGTCGGTGTGTGTGTGTGTGTGTGGTGTGTGTGTGTGTTGTCGGTGTGTGTGTGTGTGTGTTGTCGGTGTGTGTGTGTGTGTGTGTGTGTGTGTGTTGTCGGTGTGTGTGTGTGTGTGTGTTGTCGGTGTGTGTGTGTGTGTTGGTGTGTGTGTGTGTTGTCGGTGTGTGTGTGTGTGTGTTGTCGGTGTGTGTGTGTGTGTGTGTGTGTTGTCGGTGTGTGTGTGTGTGTTGTCGGTGTGTGTGTGTGTGTGTTGTCGGTGTGTGTGTGTGTTGTCGGTGTGTGTGTGTGTGTGTGTTGTCGGTGTGTGTGTGTGTTGTCGGTGTGTGTGTGTGTGTCGTGTGTGTGTGTGTTGTCGGTGTGTGTGTGTGTGTTGTCGGTGTGTGTGTGTTGTTCGGTGTGTGTGTGTGTTGTCGGTGTGTGTGTGTGTGTGTTGTCGGTGTGTGTGTGTGTTGTCGGTGTGTGTGTGTGTGTGTTGTCGGTGTGTGTGTGTGTGTTGTCGGTGTGTGTGTGTGTGTGTTGTCGGTGTGTGTGTGTTGTGTGTGTGTGTGGTGTGTGTGTGTTGTCGGTGTGTGTGTGTGTGTGTGTTGTCGGTGTGTGTGTGTGTGTGTTGTCGGTGTGTGTGTGTGTGTGTGTGTGTTGTCGGTGTGTGTGTGTGTGTTGTCGGTGTGTGTGTGTGTGTTGTGTGTGTGTGTGTGTGTGTGTGTGTTGTCGGTGTGTGTGTGTGTGTGTGTGTTGTCGGTGTGTGTGTGTGTGTGTTGTCGGTGTGTGTGTGTGTGTTGTCGGTGTGTGTGTGTGTGTGTTGTCGGTGTGTGTGTGTGTGTTGTGTTGTCGGTGTGTGTGTGTGTGTGTGTTGTCGGTGTGTGTGTGTGTGTGTTGTCGGTGTGTGTGTGTGTGTGTTGTCGGTGTGTGTGTGTGTGTTGTCGGTGTGTGTGTGTGTGTGTTGTCGGTGTGTGTGTGTGTGTGTGTGTGTGTTGTCGGTGTGTGTGTGTGTGTGTTGTCGGTGTGTGTGTGTGTGTTGTCGGTGTGTGTGTGTGTTGTCGGTGTGTGTGTGTGTGTGTTGTCGGTGTGTGTGTGGTGTTGTCGGTGTGTGTGTGTGGTGTGTGTGTGTGTGTGTTGTCGGTGTGTGTGTGTGTGTGTGTTGTCGGTGTGTGTGTGTGTTGGTGTGTGTGTGTGTTGTCGGGTGTGTGTGTGTGTGTTGTCGGTGTGTGTGTGTGTGTGTTGTCGTGTGTGTGTGTGTGTGTGTGTCGGTGTGTGTGTGTGTGTTGTCGTGTGTGTGTGTGTGTGTTGTCGGTGTGTGTGTGTGTTGTCGGTGTGTGTGTGTGTGTGTTGTCGGTGTGTGTGTGTGTGTGTGTGTTGTCGGTGTGTGTGTGTGTGTTGTCGTGTGTGTGTGTTGTCGTTGTGTGTGTGTGTGTTGTCGGTGTGTGTGTGTGTGTTGTCGGTGTGTGTGTGTGTGTGTTGTCGGTGTGTGTGTGTGTGTTGTCGGTGTGTGTGTGTGTGTGTTGTCGGTGTGTGTGTGTGTGTGTCGGTGTGTGTGTGTGTGTGTGTGTGTGTGTGTGTTGTCGGTGTGTGTGTGTTGTCGGTGTGTGTGTGTGTGTTGTCGGTGTGTGTGTGTGTTGTCGGTGTGTGTGTGTGTGTGTGTGTTGTCGGTGTGTGTGTGTGTGTTGTCGGTGTGTGTGTGTGTGTGTGTGTGTGTTGTCGGTGTGTGTGTGTGTGTTGTCGGTGTGTCTGTGTGTGTGTGTTGTCGGTGTGTGTGTGTTGTGTGTGTGTGTCGGTGTGTGTGTGTTGTCGGTGTGTGTGTGTGTGTGTGTGTGTTGTCGGTGTGTGTGTGTGTGTGTTGTCGGTGTGTGTGTGTGTGTTGTCAGTGTGTGTGTGTGTGTGTGTTGTCGGTGTGTGTGTGTGTGTGTGTTGTCGGTGTGTGTGTGTGTGTGTTGTCGGTGTGTGTGTGTGTGTTTGTTGTGTGTGTGTGTGTGTGTTGTCGGTGTGTGTGTGTTGTCGTGTGTGTGTGTGTGTGTTGTCGGTGTGTGTGTGTGTGTTGTCGGTGTTTGTGTGTGTGTGTTGTCGGTGTGTGTGTGTGTTTGTGTGTGTGTGTGTGTGTGTGTGTTGTCGGTGTGTGTGTGTGTGTGTTGTCGTGTGTGTGTGTGTGTGTGTTGTCGTGAGTGTGTGTGTGTGTTTTGTCGGTGTGTGTGTGTGTTGTCGTTGTGTGTGTGTGTGTGTGTTGTGTGTGTGTGTGTGTGTTGTCGGTGTGTGTGTGTGTGTTGTCGGTGTGTGTGTGTGTGTGTTGTCGGTTTGTGTGTGTGTGTGTGTTGTCGGTGTGTGTGTGTTGTCGGTGTGTGTGTGTGTTGTCGGTGTGTGTGTGTGTGTTGTGTGTGTGTGTTGTCGGTGTGTGTGTGTTGTCGGTGTGTGTGTGTGTGTTGTCGGTGTGTGTGTGTGTGTTGTCGGTGTGTGTGTGTGTGTTGTCGGTTTGTGTGTGTGTGTGTGTGTTGTCGGTGTGTGTGTGTGTTGTCGGTGTGTGTGTGTGTGTGTTGTCGGTGTGTGTGTGTGTGTGTGTGTCGGTGTGTGTGTGTTGTCGGTGTCTGTGTGTGTGTGTGTGTGTTGTCGGTGTGTGTGTGTGTGTGTGTGTTGTCGGTGTGTGTGTGTGTGTGTGTGTGTGTGTGTTGTCGGTGTGTGTGTGTGCTGTCGGTGTGTGTGTGTGTGTTGTCGGTGTGTGTGTGTGTGTGTTGTCGGTGTGTGTGTGTGTGTGTGTGTGTTGTCGGTGTGTGTGTGTGTGTTGTCGGTGTGTGTGTGAGTGTGTTGTCGGTGTGTGTGTGTGTTGTCGGTGTGTGTGTGTGTGTGTTGTCGGTGTGTGTGTGTGTTGTCGGTGTGTGTGTGTGTGTTGTGTGTGTGTGTTGTCGGTGTGTGTGTGTGTGTGTGTTGTCGGTGTGTGTGTGTTGTTGGTGTGTGTGTGTGTTGTCGGTGTGTGTGTGTGTGTGTTGTCGGTGTGTGTGTGTGTGTGTGTGTGTTGTCGGTGTGTGTGTGTGTGTTGTCGGTGTGTGTGTGTGTGTGTTGTCGGTGTGTGTGTGTGTTGTCGGTGTGTGTGTGTGTGTGTGTTGTCGGTGTGTGTGTGGGTTGTCGGTGTGTGTGTGTGTGTTGTGTGTGTGTGTTGTCGGTGTGTGTGTGTGTGTTGTCGGTGTGTGTGTGTTGTTGGTGTGTGTGTGTGTTGTCGGTGTGTGTGTGTGTGTGTTGTCGGTGTGTGTGTGTGTTGTCGGTTTGTGTGTGTGTGTGTGTTGTCGGTGTGTGTGTGTGTGTTGTCGGTGTGTGTGTGTGTGTGTTGTCGGTGTGTGTGTGTTGTGTGTGTGTGTCGGTGTGTGTGTGTTGTCGTGTGTGTGTGTGTGTGTGTGTTGTCGGTGTGTGTGTGTGTGTGTGTTGTCGGTGTGTGTGTGTGTGTGTGTGTGTTGTCGGTGTGTGTGTGTGTGTTGTCGGTGTGTGTGTGTGTGTGTTGTCGGTGTGTGTGTGTGTGTTGTCGGTGTGTGTGTGTGTGTGTTGTCGGTGTGTGTGTGTGTGTGTTGTCGGTGTGTGTGTGTGTGTGTGTGTGTTGTCGGTGTGTGTGTGTGTGTTGTCGGTGTGTGTGTGTGTGTGTTGTCGGTGTGTGTGTGTGTTGTCGGTGTGTGTGTGTGTGTGTGTTGTCGGTGTGTGTGTGTGTTGTCGGTGTGTGTGTGTGTGTTGTGTGTGTGTGTTGTCGGTGTGTGTGTGTGTGTTGTCGGTGTGTGTGTGTTGTTGGTGTGTGTGTGTGTTGTCGGTGTGTGTGTGTGTGTGTTGTCGGTGTGTGTGTGTGTTGTCGGTTGTGTGTGTGTGTGTGTTGTCGGTGTGTGTGTGTGTGTTGTCGGTGTGTGTGTGTGTGTGTTGTCGGTGTGTGTGTGTTGTGTGTGTGTGTCGGTGTGTGTGTGTTGTCGGTGTGTGTGTGTGTGTGTGTGTTGTCGGTGTGTGTGTGTGTGTGTGTTGTCGGTGTGTGTGTGTGTGTGTGTGTGTTGTCGGTGTGTGTGTGTGTGTTCTCGGTGTGTGTGTGTGTGTTGTGTGTGTGTGTCGGTGTGTGTGTGTTGTCGGTGTGTGTGTGTGTGTGTGTGTTGTCGGTGTGTGTGTGTGTGTTGTTGGTGTGTGTGTGTGTGTGTGTGTGTGTGTTGTCGGTGTGTGTGTGTGTGTGTGTTGTCGGTGTGTGTGTGTTGTCGGTGCGTGTGTGTGTGTGTTGTCGGTGTGTGTGTGTGTGTGTTGTCGGTGTGTGTGTGTGTGTGTGTTGTCGGTGTGTGTGTGTGTGTGTGTGTTGTCGGTGTGTGTGTGTTGTCGGTGTGTGTGTGTGTGTGTGTTGTCGGTGTGTGTGTGTTGTCGGTGTGTGTGTGTGTGTTGTCGGTGTGTGTGTGTGTTGTGTGTGTGTGTGTGTGTTGTCGGTGTGTGTGTGTGTGTGTTGTCGGTGTGTGTGTGTGTGTGTGTGTCTTGTCGGTGTGTGTGTGTTGTCGTTGTGTGTGTGTGTGTGTGTGTGTTGTCGGTGTGTGTGTGTGTGTTGTCGGTGTGTGTGTGTGTTGTCGGTGTGTGTGTGTGTTGTCGGTGTGTGTGTGTGTTGTTGGTGTGTGTGTGTGTGTGTGTGTTGTCGGTGTGTGTGTGTGTGTTGTCGGTGTGTGTGTGTGTTGTCAGTGTGTGTGTGTGTGTGTTGTCAGTGTGTGTGTGTGTGTTGTCGGTGTGTGTGTGTGTGTGTGTGTGTGTGTGTGTGTGTGTGTGTGTGTGTGTGTTGTTGGTGTGTGTGTGTGTGTGTGTGTGTGTGTGTTGTCGGTGTGTGTGTGTGTTGTGTGTGTGTGTGTTGTCGGTGTGTGTGTGTGTGTGTTGTCGGTGTGTGTGTGTGTGTGTGTTTTGTCGAAGTGTGTGTGTGTTGTCGGTGTGTGTGTGTGTGTTGTCGGTGTGTGTGTGTGTGTGTTGTCGGTGTGTGTGTGTGTGTGTGTGTGTGTTGTCGGTGTGTGTGTGTGTTGTGTGTGTGTGTGTTGTCGGTGTGTGTGTGTGTTGTCGGTGTGTGTGTGTGTGTGTGTGTTGTCGGTGTGTGTGTGTGTGTTGTCGGTGTGTGTGTGTGTGTGTGTGTTGTCGGTGTGTGTGTGTTGTCGGTGCATGTGTGTGTGTGTTGTCGGTGTGTGTGTGTGTGTGTTGTCGGTGTGTGTGTGTGTGTGTGTTGTCGGTGTGTGTGTGTGTGTGTGTGTTGTCGGTGTGTGTGTGTTGTCGGTGTGTGTGTGTGTGTGTTGTCGGTGTGTGTGTGTGTTGTGTGTGTGTGTGTTGTCGGTGTGTGTGTGTGTGTGTTGTCGGTGTGTGTGTGTGTGTGTTGTCGGTGTGTGTGTGTGTGTGTGTGTGTGTGTTGTGGTGTGTGTGTGTTGTCGGTGTGTGTGTGTGTGTTGTCGGTGTGTGTGTGTGTTGTTGGTGTGTGTGTGTGTGTTTTCGGTGTGTGTGTGTGTGTTGTTGGTGTGTGTGTGTGTGTGTTGTCGGTGTGTGTGTGTGTTGTGTGTGTGTGTGTTGTCGGTGTGTGTGTGTGTGTGTTGTCGGTGTGTGTGTGTGTGTGTTGTCGGTGTGTGTGTGTGTGTGTGTGTGTGTGTTGTGGTGTGTGTGTGTTGTCGGTGTGTGTGTGTGTGTGTTGTCGGTGTGTGTGTGTTGTGTGTGTGTGTGTTGTCGGTGTGTGTGTGTGTGTGTTGTCGGTGTGTGTGTGTGTGTGTTGTCGGTGTGTGTGTGTGTTGTGTGTGTGTGTGTTGTCGGTGTGTGTGTGTGTGTGTTGTCGGTGTGTGTGTGTGTGTGTGTGTGTTGTGGTGTGTGTGTGTTGTCGGTGTGTGTGTGTGTGTTGTCGGTGTGTGTGTGTGTTGTCGGTGTGTGTGTGTGTGTTGTCGGTGTGTGTGTGTGTGTTATTGGTGTGTGTGTGTGTGTGTTGTCGGTGTGTGTGTGTGTGTTGTCGGTGTGTGTGTGTGTGTTGTTGGTGTGTGTGTGTGTGTGTTGTCGGTGTGTGTGTGTGTGTGTTGTCGGTGTGTGTGTGTGTGTGTTGTCGGTGTGTGTGTGTCTTGTCGGTGTGTGTGTGTTGTCGTTGTGTGTGTGTGTGTGTGTGGTAGGTGTGTGTGTGTGTTGTCGGTGTGTGTGTGTGTGTGTTGTCGGTGTGTGTGTGTGTGTGTTGTCGGTGTGTGTGTGTGTTGTCTGTGTGTGTGTGTTGTTGGTGTGTGTGTGTGTGTGTGTGTGTGTTGTCGGTGTGTGTGTGTGTGTTGTCGGTGTGTGTGTGTGTGTGTTGTCGGTGTGTGTGTGTGATGTCAGTGTGTGTGTGTGTGTTGTCGGTGTGTGTGTGTGTGTGTGTGTGTGTTGTCGGTGTGTGTGTGTGTGTGTGTGTTGTCGGTGTGTGTGTGTGTTGTGTGTGTGTGTGTTGTCGGTGTGTGTGTGTGTGTGTTGTCGGTGTGTGTGTGCGTGTGTGTTGTCGGTGTGTGTGTGTGTGTGTTGTCGGTGTGTGTGTGTGTGTGTTGTCGGTGTGTGTGTGTGTGTGTGTTGTCGGTGTGTGTGTGTGTTGTGTGTGTGTGTGTTGTCGGTGTGTGTGTGTGTGTGTTGTCGGTGTGTGTGTGTGTTGTCGGTGTGTGTGTGTGTGTGTGTGTGTGTGTGTTGTGGTGTGTGTGTGTTGTCGGTGTGTGTGTGTGTGTTGTCGGTGTGTGTGTGTGTTGTCGGTGTGTGTGTGTGTGTTGTCGGTGTGTGTGTGTGTTGTCGGTGTGTGTGTGTGTGTTGTCGGTGTGTGTGTGTGTGTTGTCGGTGTATGTGTGTGTGTGTGTGTTGTCGGTGTGTGTGTGTGTGTGTTGTCGGTGTGTGTGTGTTGTCGGTGCATGTGTGTGTGTGTTGTCGGTGTGTGTGTGTGTGTGTTGTCGGTGTGTGTGTGTGTGTGTGTTGTCGGTGTGTGTGTGTGTGTGTGTGTTGTCGGTGTGTGTGTGTTGTCGGTGTGTGTGTGTGTGTGTTGTCGGTGTGTGTGTGTGTTGTGTGTGTGTGTGTTGTCGGTGTGTGTGTGTGTGTGTTGTCGGTGTGTGTGTGTGTGTGTTGTCGGTGTGTGTGTGTGTGTGTGTGTGTGTTGTGGTGTGTGTGTGTTGTCGGTGTGTGTGTGTGTGTTGTCGGTGTGTGTGTGTGTTGTCGGTGTGTGTGTGTGTGTTGTCGGTGTGTGTGTGTGTGTTGTTGGTGTGTGTGTGTGTGTGTTGTCGGTGTGTGTGTGTGTTGTGTGTGTGTGTGTTGTCGGTGTGTGTGTGTGTGTGTTGTCGGTGTGTGTGTGTGTGTGTGTGTGTGTGTTGTGGTGTGTGTGTGTTGTCGGTGTGTGTGTGCGTGTGTGTTGTCGGTGTGTGTGTGTGTGTGTGTTGTCGGTGTGTGTGTGTGTGTTGTTGGTGTGTGTGTGTGTTGTCGGTGTGTGTGTGTGTGTTGTTGGTGTGTGTGTGTGTGTGTTGTCGGTGTGTCTGTGTGTGTTGTCGGTGTGTGTGTGTGTGTTGTTGGTGTGTGTGTGTGTGTGTTGTCGGTGTGTGTGTGTGTGTGTTGTCGGTGTGTGTGTGTGTGTGTTGTCGGTGTGTGTGTGTCTTGTCGGTGTGTGTGTGTTGTCGTTGTGTGTGTGTGTGTGTGTGGTAGGTGTGTGTGTGTGTTGTCGGTGTGTGTGTGTGTGTGTTGTCGGTGTGTGTGTGTGTGTGTTGTCGGTGTGTGTGTGTGTTGTCAGTGTGTGTGTGTGTTGTCGGTGTGTGTGTGTGTGTGTGTGTGTTGTCGGTGTGTGTGTGTGTGTGTGTGTTGTCGGTGTGTGTGTGTGTTGTGTGTGTGTGTGTTGTCGGTGTGTGTGTGTGTGTGTTGTCGGTGTGTGTGTGTGTGTTGTCGGTGTGTGTGTGTGTGTGTTGTCGGTGTGTGTGTGTGTTGTCGGTGTGTGAGTGTGTGTGTGTTGTCGGTGTGTGTGTGTGTTGTGTGTGTGTGTGTTGTCGGTGTGTGTGTGTGTGTGTTGTCGGTGTGTGTGTGTGTGTGTTGTCGGTGTGTGTGTGTGTGTGTGTGTGTGTGTTGTGGTGTGTGTGTGTTGTCGGTGTGTGTGTGTGTGTTGTCGGTGTGTGTGTGTGTTGTCGTGTGTGTGTGTGTGTGTTGTCGGTGTGTGTGTGTGTTGTCGGTGTGTGTGTTGTCGGTGTGTGTGTGTGTGTGTGTTGTCGGTGTATGTGTGTGTGTGTGTGTTGTCGGTGTTTTTGTGTGTGTGTGTGTTGTCGGTGTGTGTGTGTTGTCGGTGCATGTGTGTGTGTGTTGTCGGTGTGTGTGTGTGTGAGTTGTCGGTGTGTGTGTGTGTGTGTGTTGTCGGTGTGTGTGTGTGTGTGTGTTGTCGGTGTGTGTGTGTTGTCGGTGTGTGTGTGTGTGTGTTGTCGGTGTGTTGTCGGTGTGTGTGTGTGTGTGTGTTGTCAGTGTGTGTGTGTGTTGTCGGTGTGTGTGTGTGTGTGTTGTCGGTGTGTATGTGTGTGTGTGTTGTCGGTGTGTGTGTGTTGTCGGTGTGTGTGTGTTGTCGGTGTGTGTGTGTGTGTTGTTGGTGTGTGTGTGTGTGTGTTGTCGGTGTGTGTGTGTGTGTGTTGTCGGTGTGTGTGTGTGTGTGTTGTCGGTGTGTGTGTGTGTTGTCGGTGTGTGTGTGTGTGTGTGTTGTCGGTGTGTGAGTGTGTGTGTGTTGTCGGTGTGTGTGTGTGTTGTGTGTGTGTGTGTTGTCGGTGTGTGTGTGTGTGTGTTGTCGGTGTGTGTGTGTGTGTGTGTGTGTGTGTTGTGGTGTGTGTGTGTTGTCGGTGTGTGTGTGTGTGTTGTCGGTGTGTGTGTGTGTTGTCGGTGTGTGTGTGTGTGTTGTCGGTGTGTGTGTGTGTTGTCGGTGTGTGTGTTGTCGGTGTGTGTGTGTGTGTGTGTTGTCGGTGTATGTGTGTGTGTGTGTGTTGTCGGTGTGTGTGTGTGTGTGTGTTGTCGGTGTGTGTGTGTTGTCGGTGCATGTGTGTGTGTGTTGTCGGTGTGTGTGTGTGTGTGTTGTCGGTGTGTGTGTGTGTGTGTGTTGTCGGTGTGTGTGTGTGTGTGTGTGTGTTGTCGGTGTGTGTGTGTTGTCGGTGTGTGTGTGTGTGTGTTGTCGGTGTGTTGTCGGTGTGTGTGTGTGTGTGTGTTGTCAGTGTGTGTGTGTGTGTGTTGTCGGTGTGTGTGTGTGTGTGTGTGTTGTCGGTGTGTATGTGTGTGTGTGTTGTCGGTGTGTGTGTGTTGTCGGTGTGTGTGTGTTGTCGGTGTGTGTGTGTGTGTTGTCGGTGTGTGTGTGTGTTGTCGGTGTGTGTGTGTGTGTTGTCGGTGTGTGTGTGTGTGTGTTGTCGGTGTGTGTGTGTGTTGTGTGTGTGTGTGTTGTCGGTGTGTGTGTGTGTGTGTTGTCGGTGTGTGTGTGTGTGTGTTGTCGGTGTGTGTGTGTGTGTGTGTGTGTGTTGTGGTGTGTGTGTGTTGTCGGTGTGTGTGTGTGTGTTGTCGGTGTGTGTGTGTGTTGTCGGTGTGTGTGTGTGTGTTGTCGGTGTGTGTGTGTGTGTTGTTGGTGTGTGTGTGTGTGTGTTGTCGGTGTGTGTGTGTGTTGTGTGTGTGTGTGTTGTCGGTGTGTGTGTGTGTGTTGTCGGTGTGTGTGTGTGTGTGTGTGTGTTGTGGTGTGTGTGTGTTGTCGGTGTGTGTGTGCGTGTGTGTTGTCGGTGTGTGTGTGTGTGTGTTGTCGGTGTGTGTGTGTGTGTTGTTGGTGTGTGTGTGTGTTGTCGGTGTGTGTGTGTGTGTTGTTGGTGTGTGTGTGTGTGTGTTGTCGGTGTGTCTGTGTGTGTTGTCGGTGTGTGTGTGTGTGTTGTTGGTGTGTGTGTGTGTGTGTTGTCGGTGTGTGTGTGTGTGTGTTGTCGGTGTGTGTGTGTGTGTGTTGTCGGTGTGTGTGTGTCTTGTCGGTGTGTGTGTGTTGTCGTTGTGTGTGTGTGTGTGTGTGGTAGGTGTGTGTGTGTGTTGTCGGTGTGTGTGTGTGTGTGTTGTCGGTGTGTGTGTGTGTGTGTTGTCGGTGTGTGTGTGTGTTGTCAGTGTGTGTGTGTGTTGTCGGTGTGTGTGTGTGTGTGTGTGTGTGTGTTGTCGGTGTGTGTGTGTGTGTGTGTGTTGTCGGTGTGTGTGTGTGTTGTGTGTGTGTGTGTTGTCGGTGTGTGTGTGTGTGTGTTGTCGGTGTGTGTGTGTGTGTGTGTTGTCGGTGTGTGTGTGTGTGTGTTGTCGGTGTGTGTGTGTGTGTGTTGTCGGTGTGTGAGTGTGTGTGTGTTGTCGGTGTGTGTGTGTGTTGTGTGTGTGTGTGTTGTCGGTGTGTGTGTGTGTGTGTTGTCGGTGTGTGTGTGTGTGTGTTGTCGGTGTGTGTGTGTGTGTGTGTGTGTGTGTTGTGGTGTGTGTGTGTTGTCGGTGTGTGTGTGTGTGTTGTCGGTGTGTGTGTGTGTTGTCGTGTGTGTGTGTGTGTGTTGTCGGTGTGTGTGTGTGTTGTCGGTGTGTGTGTTGTCGGTGTGTGTGTGTGTGTGTGTGTTGTCGGTGTGTGTGTGTGTGTGTGTTGTCGGTGTGTGTGTGTTGTCGGTGCATGTGTGTGTGTGTTGTCGGTGTGTGTGTGTGTGAGTTGTCGGTGTGTGTGTGTGTGTGTGTTGTCGGTGTGTGTGTGTGTGTGTGTGTTGTCGGTGTGTGTGTGTTGTCGGTGTGTGTGTGTGTGTGTTGTCGGTGTGTTGTCGGTGTGTGTGTGTGTGTGTGTTGTCAGTGTGTGTGTGTGTGTGTTGTCGGTGTGTGTGTGTGTGTGTGTGTTGTCGGTGTGTATGTGTGTGTGTGTTGTCGGTGTGTGTGTGTTGTCGGTGTGTGTGTGTTGTCGGTGTGTGTGTGTGTATTGTTGGTGTGTGTGTGTGTGTGTTGTCGGTGTGTGTGTGTGTGTGTTGTCGGTGTGTGTGTGTGTGTGTTGTCGGTGTGTGTGTGTGTTGTCGGTGTGTGTGTGTGTGTGTGTTGTCGGTGTGTGTGTGTGTGTGTTGTCGGTGTGTGTGTGTGTGTGTTGTCGGTGTGTGAGTGTGTGTGTGTTGTCGGTGTGTGTGTGTGTTGTGTGTGTGTGTGTTGTCGGTGTGTGTGTGTGTGTGTTGTCGGTGTGTGTGTGTGTGTGTGTGTGTGTGTTGTGGTGTGTGTGTGTTGTCGGTGTGTGTGTGTGTGTTGTCGGTGTGTGTGTGTGTTGTCGGTGTGTGTGTGTGTGTTGTCGGTGTGTGTGTGTGTTGTCGGTGTGTGTGTTGTCGGTGTGTGTGTGTGTGTGTGTTGTCGGTGTATGTGTGTGTGTGTGTGTTGTCGGTGTGTGTGTGTGTGTGTGTTGTCGGTGTGTGTGTGTTGTCGGTGCATGTGTGTGTGTGTTGTCGGTGTGTGTGTGTGTGTGTTGTCGGTGTGTGTGTGTGTGTGTGTTGTCGGTGTGTGTGTGTGTGTGTGTGTTGTCGGTGTGTGTGTGTTGTCGGTGTGTGTGTGTGTGTGTTGTCGGTGTGTTGTCGGTGTGTGTGTGTGTGTGTGTTGTCAGTGTGTGTGTGTGTGTGTTGTCGGTGTGTGTGTGTGTGTGTGTGTTGTCGGTGTGTATGTGTGTGTGTGTTGTCGGTGTGTGTGTGTTGTCGGTGTGTGTGTGTTGTCGGTGTGTGTGTGTGTGTTGTCGGTGTGTGTGTGTGTTGTCGGTGTGTGTGTGTGTGTTGTCGGTGTGTGTGTGTGTGTGTTGTCGGTGTGTGTGTGTGTTGTGTGTGTGTGTGTTGTCGGTGTGTGTGTGTGTGTGTTGTCGGTGTGTGTGTGTTGTCGGTGTGTGTGTGTGTGTGTGTGTGGTGTTGTGGTGTGTGTGTGTTGTCGGTGTGTGTGTGTGTGTTGTCGGTGTGTGTGTGTGTTGTCGGTGTGTGTGTGTGTGTTGTCGGTGTGTGTGTGTGTGTTGTTGGTGTGTGTGTGTGTGTGTTGTCGGTGTGTGTGTGTGTTGTGTGTGTGTGTGTTGTCGGTGTGTGTGTGTGTGTGTTGTCGGTGTGTGTGTGTGTGTGTGTGTGTGTGTTGTGGTGTGTGTGTGTTGTCGGTGTGTGTGTGCGTGTGTGTTGTCGGTGTGTGTGTGTGTGTGTTGTCGGTGTGTGTGTGTGTGTTGTTGGTGTGTGTGTGTGTTGTCGGTGTGTGTGTGTGTGTTGTTGGTGTGTGTGTGTGTGTGTTGTCGGTGTGTCTGTGTGTGTTGTCGGTGTGTGTGTGTGTGTTGTTGGTGTGTGTGTGTGTGTGTTGTCGGTGTGTGTGTGTGTGTGTTGTCGGTGTGTGTGTGTGTGTGTTGTCGGTGTGTGTGTGTCTTGTCGGTGTGTGTGTGTTGTCGTTGTGTGTGTGTGTGTGTGTGGTAGGTGTGTGTGTGTGTTGTCGGTGTGTGTGTGTGTGTGTTGTCGGTGTGTGTGTGTGTGTGTTGTCGGTGTGTGTGTGTGTTGTCAGTGTGTGTGTGTGTTGTCGGTGTGTGTGTGTGTGTGTGTGTGTGTGTGTTGTCGGTGTGTGTGTGTGTGTGTTGTCGGTGTGTGTGTGTGTGTGTGTGTGTGTTGTCGGTGTGTGTGTGTGTGTGTTGTCGGT
>NW_027675479.1:27500-30000 GCF_965601325.2 Salmo salar
GTGTTGTCGGTGTGTGTGTGTGTTGTGTGTGTGTGTGTTGTCGGTGTGTGTGTGTGTGTGTTGTCGGTGTGTGTGTGTGTGTGTTGTCGGTGTGTGTGTGTGTGTGTGTGTGTGTGTTGTGGTGTGTGTGTGTTGTCGGTGTGTGTGTGTGTGTGTTGTCGGTGTGTGTGTGTGTTGTGTGTGTGTGTGTTGTCGGTGTGTGTGTGTGTGTGTTGTCGGTGTGTGTGTGTGTGTGTTGTCGGTGTGTGTGTGTGTGTGTGTGTGTGTGTTGTGGTGTGTGTGTGTTGTCGGCGTGTGTGTGTGTGTTGTCGGTGTGTGTGTGTGTTGTCGGTGTGTGTGTGTGTGTTGTCGGTGTGTGTGTGTGTTGTCGGTGTGTGTGTGTGTGTTGTCGGTGTGTGTGTGTGTGTGTGTGTTGTCGGTGTATGTGTGTGTGTGTGTGTTGTCGGTGTGTGTGTGTGTGTGTGTTGTCGGTGTGTGTGTGTGTGTGTTGTCGGTGTGTGTGTGTGTGCGTGTTGTCGGTGTGTGTGTGTGTGTGTGTGTTGTCGGTGTATGTGTGTGTGTGTGTGTTGTCGGTGTGTGTGTGTGTGTGTGTTGTCGGTGTGTGTGTGTGTGTGTTGTCGGTGTGTGTGTGTGTGTGTGTGTTGTCGGTGTGTGTGTGTTGTCGGTGTGTGTGTGTGTGTGTGTTGTCGGTGTGTTGTCGGTGTGTGTGTGTGTGTGTTGTCGGTGTGTGTGTGTGTGTTGTTGGTGTGTGTGTGTGTGTGTGTGTGTGTGTTGTCGGTGTGTGTGTGTGTGTGTGTTGTCGGTGTGTGTGTGTTGTCGGTGCGTGTGTGTGTGTGTTGTCGGTGTGTGTGTGTGTGTGTTGTCGGTGTGTGTGTGTGTGTGTGTTGTCGGTGTGTGTGTGTGTGTGTGTGTTGTCGGTGTGTGTGTGTTGTCGGTGTGTGTGTGTGTGTGTGTTGTCGGTGTGTGTGTGTTGTCGGTGTGTGTGTGTGTTGTCGGTGTGTGTGTGTGTTGTCGGTGTGTGTGTGTGTGTGTTGTCGGTGTGTGTGTGTGTGTGTGTGTCTTGTCGGTGTGTGTGTGTTGTCGTTGTGTGTGTGTGTGTGTGTGTGTGTTGTCGGTGTGTGTGTGTGTGTTGTCGGTGTGTGTGTGTGTGTTGTCGGTGTGTGTGTGTGTGTGTGTTGTCGGTGTGTGTGTGTGTGTGTGTGTTGTCGGTGTGTGTGTGTTGTCGGTGTGTGTGTGTGTGTGTTGTCGGTGTGTGTGTGTGTTGTGTGTGTGTGTGTTGTTGGTGTGTGTGTGTGTGTGTTGTCGGTGTGTGTGTGTGTTGTCGGTGTGTGTGTGTGTGTGTGTGTGTGTGTTGTGGTGTGTGTGTGTTGTCGGTGTGTGTGTGTGTGTTGTCGGTGTGTGTGTGTGTTGTCGGTGTGTGTGTGTGTGTTGTCGGTGTGTGTGTGTGTGTTGTTGGTGTGTGTGTGTGTGTGTTGTCGGTGTGTGTGTGTTTTGTGTGTGTGTGTGTTGTCGGTGTGTGTGTGTGTGTGTTGTCGGTGTGTGTGTGTGTGTGTGTGTGTGTGTTGTGGTGTGTGTGTGTTGTCGGTGTGTGTGTGCGTGTGTGTTGTCGGTGTGTGTGTGTGTGTGTTGTCGGTGTGTGTGTGTGTGTTGTTGGTGTGTGTGTGTGTTGTCGGTGTGTGTGTGTGTGTTGTTGGTGTGTGTGTGTGTGTGTTGTCGGTGTGTCTGTGTGTGTTGTCGGTGTGTGTGTGTGTGTTGTTGGTGTGTGTGTGTGTGTGTTGTCGGTGTGTGTGTGTGTGTGTTGTCGGTGTGTGTGTGTGTGTGTTGTCGGTGTGTGTGTGTCTTGTCGGTGTGTGTGTGTTGTCGTTGTGTGTGTGTGTGTGTGTGGTAGGTGTGTGTGTGTGTTGTCGGTGTGTGTGTGTGTGTGTTGTCGGTGTGTGTGTGTGTGTGTTGTCGGTGTGTGTGTGTGTTGTCAGTGTGTGTGTGTGTTGTCGGTGTGTGTGTGTGTGTGTGTGTGTGTTGTCGGTGTGTGTGTGTGTGTGTGTGTTGTCGGTGTGTGTGTGTGTTGTGTGTGTGTGTGTTGTCGGTGTGTGTGTGTGTGTGTTGTCGGTGTGTGTGTGTGTGTTGTCGGTGTGTGTGTGTGTGTGTTGTCGGTGTGTGTGTGTGTGTGTTGTCGGTGTGTGAGTGTGTGTGTGTTGTCGGTGTGTGTGTGTGTTGTGTGTGTGTGTGTTGTCGGTGTGTGTGTGTGTGTGTTGTCGGTGTGTGTGTGTGTGTGTTGTCGGTGTGTGTGTGTGTGTGTGTATGTGTGTTGTGTGTGTGTGTGTTGTCGGTGTGTGTGTGTGTGTTGTCGGTGTGTGTGTGTGTGTGTTGTCGGTGTGTGTGTGTGTTGTCGGTGTGTGTGTGTCTTGTCGGTGTGTGTGTGTTGTCGTTGTGTGTGTGTGTGGTGTGGTCGGTGTGTGTGTGTGTTGTCGGTGTGTGTGTGTGTGTGTTGTCGGTGTGTGTG
>NW_027675479.1:37500-50000 GCF_965601325.2 Salmo salar
TTGTCGGTGTGTGTGTGTGTGTGTTGTCGGTGTGTGTGTGTGTGTTGTCGTGTGTGTGTGTGTGTGTGTTGTGGTGTGGTGTGTGTGTGTTGTCGGTGTGTGTGTGTGTGTTGTCGGTGTGTGTGTGTGTGTGTTGTCGGTGTGTGTGTGTGTGTGTTGTCGGTGTGTGTGTGTGTGTGTGGTGTCGGTGTGTGTGTGTGTGTCGGTGTGTGTGTGTGTGTGTTGTCGGTGTGTGTGGTGTGTGTGTCGGTGTGTGTGTGTGTGTGTTGTCGGTGTTGTGTGTGTGTGTGTGTGTGTGTCGGTGTGTGTGTGTGTTGTCGGTGTGTGTGTGTGTGTGTGTGGTGTGTGTGTGTGTGTGTTGTCGGTGTGTGTGTGTGTGTGTTGTCGGTGTGTGTGTGTGTGTTGTCGGTGTGTGTGTGTGTGTTGTCGTGTGTGTGTGTGTGTGTGTTGTCGGTGTGTGTGTGTGTGTGTTGTCGGTGTGTGTGTGTGTGTGTGTGTGTGTGTGTGTGTGTGTGTTGTCGGTGTGTGTGTGTGTGTTGTCGGTGTGTGTGTGTGTGTGTTGTCGGTGTGTGTGTGTGTGTTGTCGGTGTGTGTGTGTGTGTGTTGTCGGTGTGTGTGTGTGTGTGTTGTCGGTGTGTGTGTGTGTGTGTGTGTGTGTGTGTGTGTTGTCGGTGTTGTGTGTGTGTGTGTTGTCGGTGTGTGTGTGTGTGTGTTGTCGGTGTGTGTGTGTGTGTGTGTGTGTGTGTGTGTGTGTGTGTGTGTGTGTGTGTGTGTGTCGTGTGTGTGTGTGTGTGTGTGTTGTCGGTGTGTGTGTGTGTGTGTCGTGTGTGTGTGTTGTCGTTGTGTGTGTGTGTGTGTTGTCGGTGTGTGTGTGTGTGTGTGTGTTGTCGGTGTGTGTGTGTGTGTGTTGTCGGTGTGTGTGTGTGTGTTGTCGGTGTGTGTGTGTGTGTGTGTGTGTGTGTGTGTGTTGTCGGTGTGTGTGTGTGTTGTCGGTGTGTGTGTGTGTGTGTGTCGGTGTGTGTGTGTGTGTGTGTGTGTGTGTGTGTGTGTGTGTGTGTGTTGTCGGTGTGTGTGTGTGTGTTGTCGGTGTGTGTGTGTGTGTTGTCGGTGTGTGTGTGTGTGTGTGTGTGTGTGTGTGTTGTCGTGTGTGTGTGTGTGTGTTGTCGGTGTGTGTGTGTGTGTGTGTTGTCGGTGTGTGTGTGTGTGTTGTCGTGTGTGTGTGTGTGTTGTCGGTGTGTGTGTGTGTGTGTTGTCGGTGTGTGTGTGTGTGTGTTGTCGGTGTGTGTGTGTGTGTGTGTTGTCGGTGTGTGTGTGTGTGTGTGTGTGTGTCGTGTGTGTGTGTGTTGTCGGTGTGTGTGTGTGTGTGTTGTCGGTGTGTGTGTGTGTGTTGTCGGTGTGTGTGTGTGTGTGTTGTCGGTGTGTGTGTGTGTTGTCGTGTGTGTGTGTGTTGTCGGTGTGTGTGTGTGTGTGTTGTCGGTGTGTGTGTGTGTGTGTTGTCGGTGTGTGTGTGTGTGTCGTTGTGTGTGTGTGTGTGTTGTCGGTGTGTGTGTGTGTGTGTGTTGTCGGTGTGTGTGTGTGTGTGTGTGTGTGTGTGTGTGTGTGTGTTGTCGGTGTGTGTGTGTGTGTGTGTCGGTGTGTGTGTGTGTGTTGTCGGTGTGTGTGTGTGTTGTCGGTGTGTGTGTGTGTGTGTGTGTGTGTGTGTGTGTGTGTGTGTGTTGTCGGTGTGTGTGTGTGTGTTGTGGTGTGTGTGTGTTGTCGGTGTGTGTGTGTGTGTTGTGTGTGTGTGTGTTGTCGGTGTGTGTGTGTGTGTGTGTCGGTGTGTGTGTGTGTGTGTGTTGTCGGTGTGTGTGTGTGTGTTGTCGGTGTGTGTGTGTGTGTGTTGTCGGTGTGTGTGTGTGTGTGTGGTGTCGGTGTGTGTGTGTGTGTGTGTGTGTGTGTGTCGTGTGTGTGTGTGTTGTCGGTGTGTGTGTGTGTGTTGTCGGTGTGTGTGTGTGTTGTCGGTGTGTGTGTGTGTGTGTTGTCGGTGTGTGTGTGTGTGTTGTCGGTGTGTGTGTGTGTGTGTGTGTGTGTGTGTGTGTGTTGTCGGTGTGTGTGTGTGTGTGTTGTCGGTGTGTGTGTGTGTGTGTTGTCGTGTGTGTGTGTGTGTGTGTGTCGGTGTGTGTGTGTGTGTGTGTGTTGTCGGT
Organism: Salmo salar; assembly: GCF_965601325.2. Classification (NCBI taxonomy): domain Eukaryota; kingdom Metazoa; phylum Chordata; class Actinopteri; order Salmoniformes; family Salmonidae; genus Salmo; species Salmo salar. The sequence goes on from NW_027675479.1 coordinate 39,684, forward strand.
GTGTGTGTGTGTTGTCGGTGTGTGTGTGTGTGTGTGTGTGTTGTCGGTGTGTGTGTGTGTGTTGTCGGTGTGTGTGTGTGTGTGTGTGGTCGGTGTGTGTGTGTGTGTTGTCGGTGTGTGTGTGTGTGTGTGTGTGTGTGTGTGTGTGTGTGTGTGTTGTCGTGTGTGTGTGTGTGTGTTGTCGGTGTGTGTGTGTGTTGTCGGTGTGTGTGTGTGGTGTGGTGTGTGTGTGTGTGTTGTCGGTGTGTGTGTGTGTGTGTTGTCGGTGTGTGTGTGTGTGGTGGTGTGTGTGTGTGTCGGTGTGTGTGTGTGTGTTGTCGGTGTGTGTGTGTGTGTGTTGTCGGTGTGTGTGTGTGTGTGTGTGTGTGTGTTGTGTGTGTGTGTGTTGTCGGTGTGTGTGTGTGTGTGTGTGTGTTGTCGTGTGTGTGTGTGTGTGTGTTGTCGTGTGTGTGTGTGTGTGTGTTGTCGGTGTGTGTGTGTGTTGTCGTGTGTGTGTGTGTGTTGTCGGTGTGTGTGTGTGTGTGTGTGTGTGTGTGTGTGTGTGTGTTGTCGGTGTGTGTGTGTGTGTTGTCGGTGTGTGTGTGTGTGTGTTGGGTGTGTGTGTGTGTGTTGTCGGTGTGTGTGTGTGTGTGTTGTCGGTGTGTGTGTGTGTGTGTGTTGTCGGTGTGTGTGTGTGTTGTCGGTGTGTGTGTGTTGTCGGTGTGTGTGTGTGTGTGTGTCGGTGTGTGTGTGTGTGTGTTGTCGGTGTGTGTGTGTGTGTGTGTTGTCGTGTGTGTGTGGTGTGTGTGTGTGTCGGTGTGTGTGTGTGTGTGTTGTCGGTGTGTGTGTGTGTGTGTGTGTGTGTGTGTCGGTGTGTGTGTGTGTGTGTTGTCGGTGTGTGTGTGTGTGTTGTCGGTGTGTGTGTGTGTGTGTGTGTCGGTGTGTGTGTGTGTGTTGTCGGTGTGTGTGTGTGTGTGTCGGTGTGTGTGTGTGTGTTGTCGGTGTGGTGTGTGTGTGTGTGTGTGTGTGTGGTGTGTGTGTGTGTTGTGTGTGTGTGTGTTGTCGGTGTGTGTGTGTGTGTGTTGTCGGTGTGTGTGTGTGTGTGTTGTCGGTGTGTGTGTGTGTGTGTTGTCGGTGTGTGTGTGTGTGTTGTCGGTGTGTGTGTGTGTGTGTGTCGTGTGTGTGTGTGTGTTGTGTGTGTGTGTGTTGTCGGTGTGTGTGTGTGTGTGTGTGTCGTGTGTGTGTGTGTGTGTGTGTTGTCGGTGTGTGTGTGTGTGTGTTGTCGGTGTGTGTGTGTGTGTGTTGTCGGTGTGTGTGTGTGTGTGTGTTGTCGGTGTGTGTGTGTTGTCGGTGTGTGTGTGTGTTGTCGGTGGTGTGTGTGTGTGTTGTCGGTGTGTGTGTGTGTGTGTGTGTCGTGTGTGTGTGTTGTCGGTGTGTGTGTGTGTGTGTCGTGTGTGTGTGTGGTGTGTGTGTGTGTGTGTCGGTGTGTGTGTGTGTGTGTGTGTGTTGTCGGTGTGTGTGTGTGTGTGTTGTCGGTGCGTGTGTGTGTGTGTTGTCGGTGTGTGTGTGTGTGTGTTGTCGGTGTGTGTGTGTGTGTGTGTTGTCGGTGTGTGTGTGTGTGTGTGTGTTGTCGGTGTGTGTGTGTTGTCGGTGTGTGTGTGTGTGTGTGTTGTCGGTGTGTGTGTGTGTGTTGTCGGTGTGTGTGTGTGTGTGTTGTCGGTGTGTGTGTGTGTTGTGGTGTGTGTGTGTGTTGTCGGTGTGTGTGTGTGTGTGTTGTCGGTGTGTGTGTGTGTGTGTGTGTCTTGTCGGTGTGTGTGTGTTGTCGTTGTGTGTGTGTGTGTGTGTGTGTTGTCGGTGTGTGTGTGTGTGTTGTCGGTGTGTGTGTGTGTGTTGTCGGTGTGTGTGTGTGTTGTCGGTGTGTGTGTGTGTTGTTGGTGTGTGTGTGTGTGTGTGTGTTGTCGGTGTGTGTGTGTGTGTTGTCGGTGTGTGTGTGTGTGTGTTGTCAGTGTGTGTGTGTGTGTGTTGTCAGTGTGTGTGTGTGTGTTGTCGGTGTGTGTGTGTGTGTGTGTGTGTGTGTGTGTGTGTGTGTGTGTGTGTGTGTGTGTGTGTGTGTGTGTGTGTGTGTGTGTTGTCGGTGTGTGTGTGTGTTGTGTGTGTGTGTGTTGTCGGTGTGTGTGTGTGTGTGTTGTCGGTGTGTGTGTGTGTGTGTGTTTTGTCGGTGTGTGTGTGTGTGTTGTCGGTGTGTGTGTGTGTGTTGTCGGTGTGTGTGTGTGTGTGTTGTCGGTGTGTGTGTGTGTGTGTGTGTGTGTTGTCGGTGTGTGTGTGTGTTGTGTGTGTGTGTGTTGTCGGTGTGTGTGTGTGTTGTCGGTGTGTGTGTGTGTGTGTGTTGTCGGTGTGTGTGTGTGTGTTGTCGGTGTGTGTGTGTGTGTGTGTGTGTTGTCGGTGTGTGTGTGTGTTGTGTGTGTGTGTGTTGTCGGTGTGTGTGTGTGTGTGTTGTCGGTGTGTGTGTGTGTGTGTTGTCGGTGTGTGTGTGTGTGTGTGTGTGTGTGTGTCGGTGTGTGTGTGTGTGTGTGTGTGTGTGTGTTGTCGGTGTGTGTGTGTGTGTGTTGTCGGTGTGTGTGTGTGTGTGTTGTCGGTGTGTGTGTGTGTGTGTGTGTCGGTGTGTGTGTGTGTGTGTTGTCGTGTGTGTGTGTGTGTGTTGTCGGTGTGTGTGTGTGTGTGTGTGTGTGTGTGTGTGTTGTCGGTGTGTGTGTGTGTGTGTGTGTGTGTGTGTGTGTGTGTGTGTGTGTGTGTGTGTGTTGTCGGTGTGTGTGTGTGTGTGTTGTCGGTGTGTGTGTGTGTGTGTGTGTGTGTGTGTTGTCGGTGTGTGTGTGTGTGTTGTCGGTGTGTGTGTGTGTTGTCGGTGTGTGTGTGTGTTGTCGGTGTGTGTGTGTGTGTGTTGTCGGTGTGTGTGTGTGTGTGTTGTCGGTGTGTGTGTGTGTGTGTGTGTTGTCGGTGTGTGTGTGTGTGTGTGTGTTGTCGGTGTGTGTGTGTGTGTGTGTTGTCGGTGTGTGTGTGTTGTCGGTGTTGTGTGTGTGTGTTGTCGGTGTGTGTGTGTGTGTGTTGTCGGTGTGTGTGTGTGTGTGTGTCGGTGTGTGTGTGTGTGTGTGTTGTCGGTGTGTGTGTGTGTGTGTGTGTCGGTGTGTGTGTGTTGTCGGTGTGTGTGTGTGTTGTCGGTGTGTTGTCGGTGTGTGTGTGTGTTGTCGGTGTGTGTGTGTGTGTTGTCGGTGTGTGTGTGTGTGTGTGTTGTCGGTGTGTGTGTGTGTTGTGTGTGTGTGTGTGTTGTCGGTGTGTGTGTGTGTTGTCGGTGTGTGTGTGTGTGTGTGTCTTGTCGGTGTGTGTGTGTGTGTCGTTGTGTGTGTGTGTGTGTGGTAGGTGTGTGTGTGTGTTGTCGGTGTGTGTGTGTGTGTTGTCGGTGTGTGTGTGTGTGTTGTCGGTGTGTGTGTGTGTGTGTGTGTGTGTGTGTGTGTGTGTGTGTGTGTGTGTGTGTGTGTGTGTGTGTGTGTGTGTGTGTGTGTTGTCGGTGTGTGTGTGTGTGTGTGTTGTCGGTGTGTGTGTGTGTGTGTGTGTTGTCGGTGTGTGTGTGTGTGTGTGTGTGTGTGTGTGTGTGTTGTCGGTGTGTGTGTGTGTTGTCGGTGTGTGTGTGTGTGTGTGTGTTGTCGGTGTGTGTGTGTGTTGTGTGTGTGTGTGTTGTCGGTGTGTGTGTGTGTGTGTTGTCGGTGTGTGTGTGTGTGTTGTTGTCGGTGTGTGTGTGTGTGTGTGTGTTGTCGGTGTGTGTGTCTGTTGTGTGTGTGTGTGTGTGTTGTCGGTGTGTGTGTGTGTGTGTTGTCGGTGTGTGTGTGTGTGTGTCTTGTCGGTGTGTGTGTGTTGTCGGTGTGTGTGTGTGTGTGTGTGGTAGGTGTGTGTGTGTGTTGTCGGTGTGTGTGTGTGTGTGTTGTCGGTGTGTGTGTGTGTGTGTGTTGTCGGTGTGTGTGTGTGTGTGTGTTGTCGGTGTGTGTGTGTTGTCGGTGCGTGTGTGTGTGTGTTGTCGGTGTGTGTGTGTGTGTGTTGTCGGTGTGTGTGTGTGTGTTGTCGGTGTGTGTGTGTGTGTGTGTGTTGTCGGTGTGTGTGTGTTGTCGGTGTGTGTGTGTGTGTGTGTTGTCAGTGTGTGTGTGTGTGTGTTGTCGGTGTGTGTGTGTGTGTGTGTTGTCGGTGTGTGTGTGTGTTGTGTGTGTGTGTGTGTTGTCGGTGTGTGTGTGTGTGTGTTGTCGGTGTGTGTGTGTGTGTGTCTTGTCGGTGTGTGTGTGTTGTCGTTGTGTGTGTGTGTGTGTTGTCGGTGTGGGTGTGTGTGTGTGTGTTGTCGGTGTGTGTGTGTGTTGTCGGTGTGTGTGTGTGTGTGTGTGTTGTCGGTGTGTGTGTGTGTGTGTTGTCGGTGTGTGTGTGTGTGTTGTGTGTGTGTGTGTGTTGTCGGTGTGTGTGTGTGTGTGTGTGTGTGTGTGTGTGTGTATGTGTGTGTTGTTGGTGTGTGTGTGTGTGTGTGTGTGTGTGTGTTGTCGGTGTGTGTGTGTGTGTGTGTGTGTGTGTGTGTTGTCGGTGTGTGTGTGTGTGTGTTGTCGGTGTGTGTGTGTGTGTGTGTTTTGTCGGTGTGTGTGTGTGTGTTGTCGGTGTGTGTGTGTGTGTTGTCGGTGTGTGTGTGTGTGTGTTGTCGGTGTGTGTGTGTGTGTGTGTGTGTTGTCGGTGTGTGTGTGTGTTGTGTGTGTGTGTGTTGTCGGTGTGTGTGTGTGTTGTCGGTTTGTGTGTGTGTGTGTGTTGTCGGTGTGTGTGTGTGTGTTGTCGGTGTGTGTGTGTGTGTGTGTGTGTGTTGTCGGTGTGTGTGTGTTGTCGGTGCATGTGTGTGTGTGTTGTCGGTGTGTGTGTGTGTGTGTTGTCGGTGTGTGTGTGTGTGTGTGTGTTGTCGTGTGTGTGTGTGTGTGTGTGTGTTGTCGGTGTGTGTGTGTTGTCGGTGTGTGTGTGTGTGTGTTGTCGGTGTGTGTGTGTGTGTGTGTGTGTGTGTGTGTTGTCGGTGTGTGTGTGTGTGTGTGTGTTGTCGGTGTGTGTGTGTGTTGTCGGTGTGTGTGTGTGTGTGTGTGTGTGTGTTGTGGTGTGTGTGTGTTGTCGGTGTGTGTGTGTGTGTTGTCGGTGTGTGTGTGTGTTGTCGGTGTGTATGTGTGTGTTGTCGGTGTGTGTGTGTGTGTTGTTGGTGTGTGTGTGTGTGTGTTGTCGGTGTGTGTGTGTGTTGTGTGTGTGTGTGTTGTCGGTGTGTGTGTGTGTGTGTTGTCGGTGTGTGTGTGTGTGTGTTGTCGGTGTGTGTGTGTGTGTGTGTGTGTGTGTTGTGGTGTGTGTGTGTTGTCGGTGTGTGTGTGCGTGTGTGTTGTCGGTGTGTGTGTGTGTGTGTTGTCGGTGTGTGTGTGTGTGTTGTCGGTGTGTGTGTGTGTTGTCGGTGTGTGTGTGTGTGTTGTCGGTGTGTGTGTGTGTGTTGTTGGTGTGTGTGTGTGTGTGTTGTCGGTGTGTCTGTGTGTGTTGTCGGTGTGTGTGTGTGTGTTGTTGGTGTGTGTGTGTGTGTGTTGTCGGTGTGTGTGTGTGTGTTGTCGGTGTGTGTGTGTGTGTGTGTTGTCGGTGTGTGTGTGTGTTGTGTGTGTGTGTGTGTTGTCGGTGTGTGTGTGTGTGTGTGTGTGTTGTGTGTGTGTGTGTGTTGTCGGTGGTGTCTGTGTGTGTTGTCGGTGTGTGTGTGTGTGTTGTTGGTGTGTGTGTGTGTGTGTTGTTGGTGTGTGTGTCTGTGTGTTGTCGGTGTGTGTGTGTGTGTGTTGTCGGTGTGTGTGTGTCTTGTCGGTGTGTGTGTGTTGTCGTTGTGTGTGTGTGTGTGTGTGGTAGGTGTGTGTGTGTGTTGTCGGTGTGTGTGTGTGTGTGTGTTGTCGGTGTGTGTGTGTGTGTGTTGTCGGTGTGTGTGTGTGTTGTCGGTGTGTGTGTGTGTTGTTGGTGTGTGTGTGTGTGTGTGTGTGTGTTGTCGGTGTGTGTGTGTGTGTTGTCGGTGTGTGTGTGTGTGTGTGTGTGTGTTGTCGGTGTGTGTGTGTGTTGTCAGTGTGTGTGTGTGTTGTCGGTGTGTGTGTGTGTGTGTGTGTGTGTTGTCGGTGTGTGTGTGTGTGTGTGTGTTGTCGGTGTGTGTGTGTGTTGTGTGTGTGTGTGTTGTCGGTGTGTGTGTGTGTGTGTTGTCGGTGTGTGTGTGTGTGTGTGTGTTGTCGGTGTGTGTGTGTGTGTGTGTGTTGTCGGTGTGTGTGTGTGTGTGTGTGTTGTCGGTGTGTGTGTGTGTTGTCGGTGTGTGTGTGTGTGTGTTGTCGGTGTGTGTGTGTGTTGTGTGTGTGTGTGTTGTCGGTGTGTGTGTGTGTGTGTGTGTTGTCGGTGTGTGTGTGTGTTGTCGGTGTGTGTGTGTGTGTGTGTGTGTGTGTTGTGGTGTGTGTGTGTTGTCGGTGTGTGTGTGTGTGTTGTCGGTGTGTGTGTGTGTTGTCGGTGTGTATGTGTGTGTTGTCGGTGTGTGTGTGTGTGTTGTTGGTGTGTGTGTGTGTGTGTTGTCGGTGTGTGTGTGTGTTGTGTGTGTGTGTGTTGTCGGTGTGTGTGTGTGTGTGTTGTCGGTGTGTGTGTGTGTGTGTTGTCGGTGTGTGTGTGTGTGTGTGTGTGTGTGTTGTGGTGTGTGTGTGTTGTCGGTGTGTGTGTGCGTGTGTGTTGTCGGGTGTGTGTGTGTGTGTTGTCGGTGTGTGTGTGTGTGTTGTCGGTGTGTGTGTGTGTTGTCGGTGTGTGTGTGTGTGTTGTCGGTGTGTGTGTGTGTGTTGTTGGTGTGTGTGTGTGTGTGTTGTCGGTGTGTCTGTGTGTGTTGTCGGTGTGTGTGTGTGTGTTGTTGGTGTGTGTGTGTGTGTGTTGTCGGTGTGTGTGTGTGTGTTGTCGGTGTGTGTGTGTGTGTGTGTTGTCGGTGTGTGTGTGTGTTGTGTGTGTGTGTGTGTTGTCGGTGTGTGTGTGTGTGTGTGTGTTGTGTGTGTGTGTGTGTTGTCGGTGTGTCTGTGTGTGTTGTCGGTGTGTGTGTGTGTGTTGTTGGTGTGTGTGTGTGTGTGTGTTGTTGGTGTGTGTGTCTGTGTGTTGTCGGTGTGTGTGTGTGTGTGTTGTCGGTGTGTGTGTGTCTTGTCGGTGTGTGTGTGTTGTCGTTGTGTGTGTGTGTGTGTGGTAGGTGTGTGTGTGTGTTGTCGGTGTGTGTGTGTGTGTGTGTTGTCGGTGTGTGTGTGTGTGTGTTGTCGGTGTGTGTGTGTGTTGTCGGTGTGTGTGTGTGTTGTTGGTGTGTGTGTGTGTGTGTGTGTGTGTTGTCGGTGTGTGTGTGTGTGTTGTCGGTGTGTGTGTGTGTGTGTTGTCGGTGTGTGTGTGTGTTGTCAGTGTGTGTGTGTGTTGTCGGTGTGTGTGTGTGTGTGTGTGTGTGTTGTCGGTGTGTGTGTGTGTGTGTGTGTTGTCGGTGTGTGTGTGTGTTGTGTGTGTGTGTGTTGTCGGTGTGTGTGTGTGTGTGTTGTCGGTGTGTGTGTGTGTGTGTGTGTTGTCGGTGTGTGTGTGTGTGTGTTGTCGGTGTGTGTGTGTGTGTGTTGTCGGTGTGTGTGTGTGTGTGTGTTGTCGGTGTGTGTGTGTGTGTGTGTGTGTGTGTGTTGTCGGTGTGTGTGTGTGTGTGTTGTCGGTGTGTGTGTGTGTGTGTTGTCGGTGTGTGTGTGTGTGTGTGTGTGTGTGTGTTGTGGTGTGTGTGTGTTGTCGGTGTGTGTGTGTGTGTTGTCGGTGTGTGTGTGTGTTGTCGGTGTGTGTGTGTGTGTTGTCGGTGTGTGTGTGTGTGTTGTCGGTGTGTGTGTGTGTGTTGTCGGTGTGTGTGTGTGTGTGTGTTGTCGGTGTGTGTGTGTGTGTGTGTGTTGTCGGTGTGTGTGTGTGTGTGTGTTGTCGGTGTGTGTGTGTTGTCGGTGCATGTGTGTGTGTGTTGTCGGTGTGTGTGTGTGTGTGTTGTCGGTGTGTGTGTGTGTGTGTGTTGTCGGTGTGTGTGTGTGTGTGTGTGTGTGTCGGTGTGTGTGTGTTGTCGGTGTGTGTGTGTGTGTGTTGTCGGTGTGTTGTCGGTGTGTGTGTGTGTGTGTTGTCATTGTGTGTGTGTGTTGTCGGTGTGTGTGTGTGTGTGTGTGTTGTCGGTGTGTATGTGTGTGTGTGTTGTCGGTGTGTGTGTGTTGTCGGTGTGTGTGTGTTGTCGGTGTGTGTGTGTGTTGTCGGTGTGTGTGTGTGTGTGTGTCGGTGTGTGTGTGTGTGTTGTCGGTGTGTGTGTGTGTGTGTTGTCGGTGTGTGTGTGTGTGTGTGTTGTCGGTGTGTGTGTGTGTGTGTTGTCGGTGTGTGTGTGTGTGTTGTTGGTGTGTGTGTGTGTGTGTGTGTTGTCGGTGTGTGTGTGTGTGTGTGTTGTCGGTGTGTGTGTGTGTGTGTGTTGTCGGTGTGTGTGTGTTGTCGGTGTGTGTGTGTGTGTGTTGTCGGTGTGTGTGTGTGTGTGTTGTCGGTGTGTGTGTGTGTGTGTGTTGTCGGTGTGTGTGTGTGTGTGTGTGTTGTCGGTGTGTGTGTGTTGTCGGTGTGTGTGTGTGTGTGTTGTCGGTGTGTGTGTGTGTGTTGTCGGTGTGTGTGTGTGTGTGTGTTGTCGGTGTGTGTGTGTGTTGTGTGTGTGTGTGTGTTGTCGGTGTGTGTGTGTGTGTGTTGTCGGTGTGTGTGTGTGTGTGTGTGTCTTGTCGGTGTGTGTGTGTTGTCGTGTGTGTGTGTGTGTGTGTGTGTGTGTTGTCGGTGTGTGTGTGTGTGTTGTCGGTGTGTGTGTGTGTTGTCGGTGTGTGTGTGTGTTGTCGGTGTGTGTGTGTGTTGTTGGTGTGTGTGTGTGTGTGTGTGTTGTCGGTGTGTGTGTGTGTGTTGTCGGTGTGTGTGTGTGTTGTCGGTGTGTGTGTGTGTGTGTTGTCGGTGTGTGTGTGTGTGTTGTCGGTGTGTGTGTGTGTGTGTGTGTGTGTGTGTGTGTGTGTGTGTGTGTGTGTGTGTTGTGTGTGTGTGTGTGTGTGTGTGTGTGTGTTGTCGGTGTGTGTGTGTGTTGTGTGTGTGTGTGTTGTCGGTGTGTGTGTGTGTGTGTTGTCGGTGTGTGTGTGTGTGTGTTGTCGGTGTGTGTGTGTGTGTTGTCGGTGTGTGTGTGTGTGTTGTCGGTGTGTGTGTGTGTGTGTTGTCGGTGTGTGTGTGTGTGTGTGTGTGTGTTGTCGGTGTGTGTGTGTGTTGTGTGTGTGTGTGTTGTCGGTGTGTGTGTGTGTTGTCGGTGTGTGTGTGTGTGTGTTGTCGGTGTGTGTGTGTGTGTTGTCGGTGTGTGTGTGTGTGTGTGTGTGTTGTCGGTGTGTGTGTGTTGTCGGTGCTGTGTGTGTGTGTTGTCGGTGTGTGTGTGTGTGTGTTGTCGGTGTGTGTGTGTGTGTGTGTTGTCGGTGTGTGTGTGTGTGTGTGTGTTGTCGGTGTGTGTGTGTTGTCGGTGTGTGTGTGTGTGTTGTCGGTGTGTGTGTGTGTTGTGTGTGTGTGTGTTGTCGGTGTGTGTGTGTGTGTGTGTGTGTTGTCGGTGTGTGTGTGTGTTGTCGGTGTGTGTGTGTGTGTGTGTGTGTGTGGTGTGTGTGTGTTGTCGGTGTGTGTGTGTGTGTTGTCGGTGTGTGTGTGTGTTGTCGGTGTGTGTGTGTGTGTTGTTGGTGTGTGTGTGTGTGTTGTTGGTGTGTGTGTGTGTGTGTTGTCGGTGTGTGTGTGTGTTGTGTGTGTGTGTGTTGTCGGTGTGTGTGTGTGTGTGTTGTCGGTGTGTGTGTGTGTGTGTTGTCGGTGTGTGTGTGTGTGTGTGTTGTCGGTGTATGTGTGTGTGTGTGTTGTCGGTGTGTGTGTGTGTGTGTGTTGTCGGTGTGTGTGTGTTGTCGGTGCATGTGTGTGTGTGTTGTCGGTGTGTGTGTGTGTGTGTTGTCGGTGTGTGTGTGTGTGTGTTGTCGGTGTGTGTGTGTGTGTGTGTGTTGTCGGTGTGTGTGTGTTGTCGGTGTGTGTGTGTGTGTGTTGTCGGTGTGTTGTCGGTGTGTGTGTGTGTGTGTGTTGTCGTTGTGTGTGTGTGTGTGTTGTCGGTGTGTGTGTGTGTGTGTGTGTTGTCGGTGTGTGTGTGTGTGTGTGTTGTCGGTGTGTGTGTGTTGTCGGTGTGTGTGTGTTGTCGGTGTGTGTGTGTGTGTTGTCGGTGTGTGTGTGTGTTGTCGGTGT
>NW_027675479.1:57500-73008 GCF_965601325.2 Salmo salar
TGTGTGTTGTCGTGTGTGTGTGTGTGTGTTGTCGGTGTGTGTGTGTGTGTTGTCGGTGTGTGTGTGTGTGTGTTGTCGTGTGTGTGTGTGTGTGTTGTCGGTGTGTGTGTGTGTGTTGTCGGTGTGTGTGTGTGTGTGTGTGTGTGTTGTCGGTGTGTGTGTGTGTGTGTGTGTGTGTGTGTGTTGTCGGTGTGTGTGTGTGTGTGTGTGTTGTCGGTGTGTGTGTGTGTGTGTGTTGTCGGTGTGTGTGTGTGTGTTGTCGGTGTGTGTGTGTGTGTTGTCGGTGTGTGTGTGTGTGTGTTGTCGGTGTGTGTGTGTGTGTTGTCGGTGTGTGTGTGTGTGTGTTGTCGGTGTGTGTGTGTGTGTGTTGTCGGTGTGTGTGTGTGTGTGTTGTCGGTGTGTGTGTGTGTGTGTGGTGTGTGTGTGTGTGTGTGTGTGTGTGTGTGTGTGTGTGTGTGTGTGTGTGTGTGTGTGTGTGTGTGTGTGTGTGTTGTCGGTGTGTGTGTGTGTTGTCGGTGTGTGTGTGTGTGTGTGTGTTGTCGGTGTGTGTGTGTGTTGTGTGTGTGTGTGTTGTCGGTGTGTGTGGTGTGTGTTGTCGGTGTGTGTGTGTGTGTGTGTTGTCGGTGTGTGTGTGTGTGTGTGTTGTCGGTGTGTGTGTGTGTTGTGTGTGTGTGTGTGTGTTGTCGGTGGTGTGTGTGTGTGTTGTCGGTGTGTGTGTGTGTGTGTGTCTTGTCGGTGTGTGTGTGTTGTCGTTGTGTGTGTGTGTGTGTGTGGTAGGTGTGTGTGTGTGTTGTCGGTGTGTGTGTGTGTGTGTTGTCGGTGTGTGTGTGTGTGTGTGTTGTCGGTGTGTGTGTGTGTGTGTGTTGTCGTGTGTGTGTGTGTTGTCGGTGTGTGTGTGTGTGTGTTGTCGGTGTGTGTGTGTGTGTGTTGTCGGTGTGTGTGTGTGTGTGTGTGTTGTCGGTGTGTGTGTGTTGTCGGTGTGTGTGTGTGTGTGTGTTGTCGTGTGTGTGTGTGTGTTGTCGGTGTGTGTGTGTGTGTGTGTTGTCGGTGTGTGTGTGTGTTGTGTGTGTGTGTGTGTTGTCGGTGTGTGTGTGTGTGTGTTGTCGGTGTGTGTGTGTGTGTGTGTCTTGTCGGTGTGTGTGTGTTGTCGTTGTGTGTGTGTGTGTGTGTGGTAGGTGTGTGTGTGTGTTGTCGGTGTGTGTGTGTGTGTTGTCGGTGTGTGTGTGTTGTCGGTGTGTGTGTGTGTTGTCGGTGTGTGTGTGTGTTGTTGGTGTGTGTGTGTGTGTGTGTGTTGTCGGTGTGTGTGTGTGTGTTGTCGGTGTGTGTGTGTGTGTGTTGTCGGTGTGTGTGTGTGTGTGTTGTCAGTGTGTGTGTGTGTGTTGTCGGTGTGTGTGTGTGTGTGTGTGTGTGTGTTGTTGGTGTGTGTGTGTGTGTGTGTGTGTGTGTGTGTTGTCGGTGTGTGTGTGTGTTGTGTGTGTGTGTGTTGTCGGTGTGTGTGTGTGTGTGTTGTCGGTGTGTGTGTGTGTGTGTTTTGTCGGTGTGTGTGTGTGTGTGTTGTCGGTGTGTGTGTGTTGTCGTTGTGTGTGTGTGTGTGTGTGTGTGTGTTGTCGGTGTGTGTGTGTGTGTTGTCGGTGTGTGTGTGTGTTGTCGGTGTGTGTGTGTGTTGTCGGTGTGTGTGTGTGTTGTTGGTGTGTGTGTGTGTGTGTGTGTTGTCGGTGTGTGTGTGTGTGTTGTCGGTGTGTGTGTGTGTGTTGTCAGTGTGTGTGTGTGTGTGTTGTCAGTGTGTGTGTGTGTGTTGTCGGTGTGTGTGTGTGTGTGTGTGTGTGTGTGTGTGTTGTTGTGTGTGTGTGTGTGTGTGTGTGTGTGTTGTCGGTGTGTGTGTGTGTTGTGTGTGTGTGTGTTGTCGGTGTGTGTGTGTGTGTGTTGTCGGTGTGTGTGTGTGTGTGTGTTTTGTCGGTGTGTGTGTGTGTGTTGTCGGTGTGTGTGTGTTGTCGGTGTGTGTGTGTGTGTGTTGTCAGTGTGTGTGTGTGTGTGTGTGTGTGTTGTCGGTGTGTGTGTGTGTTGTGTGTGTGTGTGTTGTCGGTGTGTGTGTGTGTTGTCGGTGTGTGTGTGTGTGTGTTGTCGGTGTGTGTGTGTTGTCGGTGTGTGTGTGTGTGTGTGTGTGTTGTCGGTGTGTGTGTGTGTTGTGTGTGTGTGTGTTGTCGGTGTGTGTGTGTGTGTGTTGTCGGTGTGTGTGTGTGTGTGTTGTCGGTGTGTGTGTGTGTGTGTGTGTGTTGTCGGTGTGTGTGTGTTGTCGGTGTGTGTGTGTGTGTTGTCGGTGTGTGTGTGTGTGTGTTGTCGGTGTGTGTGTGTGTGTGTTGTCGGTGTGTGTGTGTGTGTGTTGTCGGTGTGTGTGTGTGTGTGTGTGTGTCTTGTCGGAGTGTGTGTGTTGTCGTTGTGTGTGTGTGTGTGTGTGGTAGGTGTGTGTGTGTGTTGTCGGTGTGTGTGTGTGTGTGTTGTCGGTGTGTGTGTGTGTTGTCGGTGTGTGTGTGTGTTGTCGGTGTGTGTGTGTGTTGTTGGTGTGTGTGTGTGTGTGTGTTGTCGGTGTGTGTGTGTGTGTTGTCTGTGTGTGTGTGTGTGTGTTGTCGGTGTGTGTGTGTGTGTGTGTGTGTTGTCGGTGTGTTTGTGTGTGTGTGTGTGTGTGTGTGTGTTGTCGGTGTGTGTGTGTGTTGTGTGTGTGTGTGTTGTCGGTGTGTGTGTGTGTGTGTTGTCGGTGTGTGTGTGTGTGTGTGTGTTGTCGGTGTGTGTGTGTGTGTGTGTTGTCGGTGTGTGTGTGTGTGTGTTGTCGGTGTGTGTGTGTGTGTGTGTGTGTTGTCGGTGTGTGTGTGTGTTGTGTGTGTGTGTGTTGTCGGGGTGTGTGTGTGTGTGTTGTCGGTGTGTGTGTGTGTGTGTTGTCGGTGTGTGTGTGTGTGTGTGTGTGTGTGTTGTCGGTGTGTGTGTGTGTGTTGTCGGTGTGTGTGTGTGTGTTGTCGGTGTGTGTGTGTGTTGTCGGTGTGTGTGTGTGTGTGTTGTCGGTGTGTGTGTGTGTGTGTTGTCGGTGTGTGTGTGTGTGTGTGTGTGTTGTCGGTGTGTGTGTGTGTGTGTGTGTTGTCGGTGTGTGTGTGTGTGTGTGTGTTGTCGGTGTGTGTGTGTGTGTGTGTGTTGTCGGTGTGTGTGTGTTGTTGGTGCTTGTGTGTGTGTGTTGTCGGTGTGTGTGTGTGTGTGTTGTCGGTGTGTGTGTGTGTTGTCGGTGTGTGTGTGTGTGTGTGTTGTCGGTGTGTGTGTGTGTGTGTGTGTGTTGTCGGTGTGTGTGTGTTGTCGGTGTGTGTGTGTGTGTGTTGTCGGTGTGTGTGTGTGTGTGTTGTCGGTGTGTGTGTGTGTGTGTGTGTGTGTCTTGTCGGAGTGTGTGTGTTGTCGTTGTGTGTGTGTGTGTGTGTGGTAGGTGTGTGTGTGTGTTGTCGGTGTGTGTGTGTGTGTGTGTTGTCGGTGTGTGTGTGTGTTGTCGGTGTGTGTGTGTGTTGTCGGTGTGTGTGTGTGTTGTTGGTGTGTGTGTGTGTGTGTGTTGTCGGTGTGTGTGTGTGTGTTGTCGGTGTGTGTGTGTGTGTGTTGTCGGTGTGTTGTCGGTGTGTGTGTGTGTGTGTTGTCGGTGTGTGTGTGTGTGTGTGTTGTCGGTGTGTGTGTGTGTGTGTGTTGTCGGTGTGTGTGTGTGTGTGTTGTCGGTGTGTGTGTGTGTGTGTGTGTGTTGTCGGTGTGTGTGTGTGTTGTGTGTGTGTGTGTTGTCGGTGTGTGTGTGTGTGTGTTGTCGGTGTGTGTGTGTGTGTGTTGTCGGTGTGTGTGTGTGTGTGTGTGTGTGTGTGTGTGTGTGTTGTCGGTGTGTGTGTGTGTGTTGTCGGTGTGTGTGTGTGTGTTGTCGGTGTGTGTGTGTGTTGTCGGTGTGTGTGTGTGTGTGTTGTCGGTGTGTGTGTGTGTGTGTTGTCGGTGTGTGTGTGTGTGTGTTGTCGGTGTGTGTGTGTGTGTGTGTGTGTTGTCGGTGTGTGTGTGTGTGTGTGTGTTGTCGGTGTGTGTGTGTGTGTGTGTTGTCGGTGTGTGTGTGTTGTCGGTGCTTGTGTGTGTGTGTTGTCGGTGTGTGTGTGTGTGTGTTGTCGGTGTGTGTGTGTGTTGTCGGTGTGTGTGTGTGTGTTGTCGGTGTGTGTGTGTGTGTGTGTGTGTTGTCGGTGTGTGTGTGTTGTCGGTGTGTGTGTGTGTTGTCGGTGTGTTGTCGGTGTGTGTGTGTGTTGTCGGTGTGTGTGTGTGTGTTGTCGGTGTGTGTGTGTGTGTGTGTTGTCGGTGTGTGTGTGTGTTGTGTGTGTGTGTGTGTTGTCGGTGTGTGTGTGTGTTGTCGGTGTGTGTGTGTGTGTGTGTCTTGTCGGTGTGTGTGTGTTGTCGTTGTGTGTGTGTGTGTGTGTGGTAGGTGTGTGTGTGTGTTGTCGGTATGTGTGTGTGTGTTGTCGGTGTGTGTGTGTGTGTTGTCGGTGTGTGTGTGTGTGTGTGTGTGTGTGTGTGTGTTGTGTGTGTGTGTGTGTGTGTGTGTGTGTGTGTGTGTGTATGTGTTGTCGGTGTGTGTGTGTGTGTGTGTTGTCGGTGTGTGTGTGTGTGTGTGTGTTGTCGGTGTGTGTGTGTGTTGTCGGTGTGTGTGTGTGTGTGTGTGTTGTCGGTGTGTGTGTGTGTTGTCGGTGTGTGTGTGTGTGTGTGTGTTGTCGGTGTGTGTGTGTGTTGTGTGTGTGTGTGTTGTCGGAGTGTGTGTGTGTGTGTTGTCGGTGTGTGTGTGTGTGTTTGTTGTCGGTGTGTGTGTGTGTGTGTGTTGTCGGTGTGTGTGTCTGTTGTGTGTGTGTGTGTGTTGTCGGTGTGTGTGTGTGTGTGTTGTCGGTGTGTGTGTGTGTGTGTCTTGTCGGTGTGTGTGTGTTGTCGTTGTGTGTGTGTGTGTGTGTGGTAGGTGTGTGTGTGTGTTGTCGGTGTGTGTGTGTGTGTGTTGTCGGTGTGTGTGTGTGTGTGTGTTGTCGGTGTGTGTGTGTGTGTGTGTTGTCGGTGTGTGTGTGTTGTCGGTGCGTGTGTGTGTGTGTTGTCGGTGTGTGTGTGTGTGTGTTGTCGGTGTGTGTGTGTGTGTGTGTGTTGTCGGTGTGTGTGTGTTGTCGGTGTGTGTGTGTGTGTGTGTTGTCGGTGTGTGTGTGTGTTGTCGGTGTGTGTGTGTGTGTGTGTTGTCGGTGTGTGTGTGTGTTGTGTGTGTGTGTGTGTTGTCGGTGTGTGTGTGTGTGTGTTGTCGGTGTGTGTGTGTGTGTGTGTGTCTTGTCGGTGTGTGTGTTGTCGTTGTGTGTGTGTGTGTGTGTGGTAGGTGTGTGTGTGTGTTGTCGGTGTGTGTGTGTGTGTTGTCGGTGTGTGTGTGTGTTGTCGGTGTGTGTGTGTGTTGTCGGTGTGTGTGTGTGTTGTTGGTGTGTGTGTGTATGTGTGTGTTGTCGGTGTGTGTGTGTGTGTTGTCGGTGTGTGTGTGTATGTGTTGTCGGTGTGTGTGTGTGTGTGTTGTCAGTGTGTGTGTGTGTGTTGTCGGTGTGTGTGTGTGTGTGTGTGTGTGTTGTTGGTGTGTGTGTGTGTGTGTGTGTGTGTGTGTGTGTCTGTTGTCGGTGTGTGTGTGTGTTGTGTGTGTGTGTGTTGTCGGTGTGTGTGTGTGTGTGTTGTCGGTGTGTGTGTGTGTGTGTTTTGTCGGTGTGTGTGTGTGTGTGTTGTCGGTGTGTGTGTGTGTGTGTTGTCGGTGTGTGTGTGTGTGTTGTCGGTGTGTGTGTGTGTGTGTGTGTGTTGTCGGTGTGTGTGTGTGTTGTGTGTGTGTGTGTTGTCGGTGTGTGTGTGTGTTGTCGGTGTGTGTGTGTGTGTGTGTTGTCGGTGTGTGTGTGTGTGTGTTGTCGGTGTGTGTGTGTGTGTGTGTGTGTTGTCGGTGTGTGTGTGTGTTGTGTGTGTGTGTGTTGTCGGTGTGTGTGTGTGTGTGTTGTCGGTGTGTGTGTGTGTGTGTTGTGTGTGTGTGTGTGTGTGTGTGTGTGTGTTGTCGGTGTGTGTGTGTGTGTTGTCGGTGTGTGTGTGTGTGTTGTCGGTGTGTGTGTGTGTGTGTTGTCGGTGTGTGTGTGTGTTGTCGGTGTGTGTGTGTGTGTGTTGTCGGTGTGTGTGTGTGTGTGTGTGTCTTGTCGGTGTGTGTGTGTTGTCGTTGTGTGTGTGTGTGTGTGTGGTAGGTGTGTGTGTGTGTTGTCGGTGTGTGTGTGTGTGTGTTGTCGGTGTGTGTGTGTGTTGTCGGTGTGTGTGTGTGTTGTCGGTGTGTGTGTGTTGTTGGTGTGTGTGTGTGTGTGTGTTGTCGGTGTGTGTGTGTGTGTTGTCGGTGTGTGTGTGTGTGTGTTGTCGGTGTGTGTGTGTGTGTGTTGTCGGTGTGTGTGTGTGTGTGTTGTCGGTGTGTGTGTGTGTGTGTGTGTTGTCGGTGTGTGTGTGTGTGTGTGTGTTGTCGGTGTGTGTGTGTGTGTGTGTTGTCGGTGTGTGTGTGTTGTCGGTGCTTGTGTGTGTGTGTTGTCGGTGTGTGTGTGTGTGTGTTGTCGGTGTGTGTGTGTGTTGTCGGTGTGTGTGTGTGTGTTGTCGGTGTGTGTGTGTGTGTGTGTGTGTTGTCGGTGTGTGTGTGTTGTCGGTGTGTGTGTGTGTTGTCGGTGTGTTGTCGGTGTGTGTGTGTGTTGTCGGTGTGTGTGTGTGTGTTGTCGGTGTGTGTGTGTGTGTGTGTTGTCGGTGTGTGTGTGTGTTGTGTGTGTGTGTGTGTTGTCGGTGTGTGTGTGTGTTGTCGGTGTGTGTGTGTGTGTGTGTCTTGTCGGTGTGTGTGTGTTGTCGTTGTGTGTGTGTGTGTGTGTGGTAGGTGTGTGTGTGTGTTGTCGGTATGTGTGTGTGTGTTGTCGGTGTGTGTGTGTGTGTTGTCGGTGTGTGTGTGTGTGTGTGTGTGTGTGTGTGTGTGTGTGTGTGTGTGTGTGTGTGTGTGTGTGTGTGTGTATGTGTTGTCGGTGTGTGTGTGTGTGTGTGTTGTCGGTGTGTGTGTGTGTGTGTGTGTTGTCGGTGTGTGTGTGTGTTGTCGGTGTGTGTGTGTGTGTGTGTGTGTTGTCGGTGTGTGTGTGTGTTGTCGGTGTGTGTGTGTGTGTGTGTGTTGTCGGTGTGTGTGTGTGTTGTGTGTGTGTGTGTTGTCGGTGTGTGTGTGTGTGTGTTGTCGGTGTGTGTGTGTGTGTTTGTTGTCGGTGTGTGTGTGTGTGTGTTGTCGGTGTGTGTGTCTGTTGTGTGTGTGTGTGTGTGTTGTCGGTGTGTGTGTGTGTGTGTTGTCGGTGTGTGTGTGTGTGTGTCTTGTCGGTGTGTGTGTGTTGTCGTTGTGTGTGTGTGTGTGTGTGGTAGGTGTGTGTGTGTGTTGTCGGTGTGTGTGTGTGTGTGTTGTCGGTGTGTGTGTGTGTGTGTGTTGTCGGTGTGTGTGTGTGTGTGTGTTGTCGGTGTGTGTGTGTTGTCGGTGCGTGTGTGTGTGTGTTGTCGGTGTGTGTGTGTGTGTGTTGTCGGTGTGTGTGTGTGTGTGTGTGTTGTCGGTGTGTGTGTGTTGTCGGTGTGTGTGTGTGTGTGTGTTGTCGGTGTGTGTGTGTGTTGTCGGTGTGTGTGTGTGTGTGTGTTGTCGGTGTGTGTGTGTGTTGTGTGTGTGTGTGTGTTGTCGGTGTGTGTGTGTGTGTGTTGTCGGTGTGTGTGTGTGTGTGTGTGTCTTGTCGGTGTGTGTGTTGTCGTTGTGTGTGTGTGTGTGTGTGGTAGGTGTGTGTGTGTGTTGTCGGTGTGTGTGTGTGTGTTGTCGGTGTGTGTGTGTGTTGTCGGTGTGTGTGTGTGTTGTCGGTGTGTGTGTGTGTTGTTGGTGTGTGTGTGTATGTGTGTGTTGTCGGTGTGTGTGTGTGTGTTGTCGGTGTGTGTGTGTATGTGTTGTCGGTGTGTGTGTGTGTGTGTTGTCAGTGTGTGTGTGTGTGTTGTCGGTGTGTGTGTGTGTGTGTGTGTGTGTGTTGTTGGTGTGTGTGTGTGTGTGTGTGTGTGTGTGTGTCTGTTGTCGGTGTGTGTGTGTGTTGTGTGTGTGTGTGTTGTCGGTGTGTGTGTGTGTGTGTTGTCGGTGTGTGTGTGTGTGTGTTTTGTCGGTGTGTGTGTGTGTGTGTTGTCGGTGTGTGTGTGTGTGTGTTGTCGGTGTGTGTGTGTGTGTTGTCGGTGTGTGTGTGTGTGTGTGTGTGTTGTCGGTGTGTGTGTGTGTTGTGTGTGTGTGTGTTGTCGGTGTGTGTGTGTGTTGTCGGTGTGTGTGTGTGTGTGTGTTGTCGGTGTGTGTGTGTGTGTGTTGTCGGTGTGTGTGTGTGTGTGTGTGTGTTGTCGGTGTGTGTGTGTGTTGTGTGTGTGTGTGTTGTCGGTGTGTGTGTGTGTGTGTTGTCGGTGTGTGTGTGTGTGTGTTGTGTGTGTGTGTGTGTGTGTGTGTGTGTTGTCGGTGTGTGTGTGTGTGTTGTCGGTGTGTGTGTGTGTGTTGTCGGTGTGTGTGTGTGTGTGTTGTCGGTGTGTGTGTGTGTG
Source organism: Salmo salar (assembly GCF_965601325.2). Classification (NCBI taxonomy): domain Eukaryota; kingdom Metazoa; phylum Chordata; class Actinopteri; order Salmoniformes; family Salmonidae; genus Salmo; species Salmo salar. The sequence goes on from NW_027675479.1 coordinate 66,129, forward strand.
TGTTGTCGGTGTGTGTGTGTGTGTGTTGTCGGTGTGTGTGTGTGTGTGTGTGTCTTGTCGGTGTGTGTGTGTTGTCGTTGTGTGTGTGTGTGTGTGTGGTAGGTGTGTGTGTGTGTTGTCGGTGTGTGTGTGTGTGTGTTGTCGGTGTGTGTGTGTGTTGTCGGTGTGTGTGTGTGTTGTCGGTGTGTGTGTGTTGTTGGTGTGTGTGTGTGTGTGTGTTGTCGGTGTGTGTGTGTGTGTTGTCGGTGTGTGTGTGTGTGTGTTGTCGGTGTGTGTGTGTGTGTGTGTTGTCAGTGTGTGTGTGTGTGTTGTCGGTGTGTGTGTGTGTGTGTGTTGTCGGTGTGTGTGTGTGTGTGTGTGTGTGTGTGTTGTCGGTGTGTGTGTGTGTTGTGTGTGTGTGTGTTGTCGGTGTGTGTGTGTGTGTGTTGTCGGTGTGTGTGTGTGTGTGTGTTGTCGGTGTGTGTGTGTGTGTGTTGTCGGTGTGTGTGTGTGTGTGTTGTCGGTGTGTGTGTGTGTGTGTGTGTGTTGTCGGTGTGTGTGTGTGTGTGTTGTCGGTGTGTGTGTGTGTTGTCGGTGTGTGTGTGTGTTGTCGGTGTGTGTGTGTGTTGTTGGTGTGTGTGTGTGTGTGTGTTGTCGGTGTGTGTGTGTGTGTTGTCGGTGTGTGTGTGTGTGTGTTGTCGGTGTGTTGTCGGTGTGTGTGTGTGTGTGTTGTCGGTGTGTGTGTGTGTGTGTGTTGTCGGTGTGTGTGTGTGTGTGTGTTGTCGGTGTGTGTGTGTGTGTGTTGTCGGTGTGTGTGTGTGTGTGTGTGTGTTGTCGGTGTGTGTGTGTGTTGTGTGTGTGTGTGTTGTCGGTGTGTGTGTGTGTGTGTTGTCGGTGTGTGTGTGTGTGTGTTGTCGGTGTGTGTGTGTGTGTGTGTGTGTGTGTGTTGTCGGTGTGTGTGTGTGTGTTGTCGGTGTGTGTGTGTGTGTTGTCGGTGTGTGTGTGTGTTGTCGGTGTGTGTGTGTGTGTGTGTGTGTTGTCGGTGTGTGTGTGTGTGTGTTGTCGGTGTGTGTGTGTGTGTGTTGTCGGTGTGTGTGTGTGTGTGTGTGTGTGTTGTCGGTGTGTGTGTGTGTGTGTGTGTTGTCGGTGTGTGTGTGTGTGTGTGTTGTCGGTGTGTGTGTGTTGTCGGTGCTTGTGTGTGTGTGTTGTCGGGTGTGTGTGTGTGTGTGTTGTCGGTGTGTGTGTGTGTTGTCGGTGTGTGTGTGTGTGTGTGTTGTCGGTGTGTGTGTGTGTGTGTGTGTGTTGTCGGTGTGTGTGTGTTGTCGGTGTGTGTGTGTGTTGTCGGTGTGTTGTCGGTGTGTGTGTGTGTTGTCGGTGTGTGTGTGTGTGTTGTCGGTGTGTGTGTGTGTGTTGTCGGTGTGTGTGTGTGTTGTGTGTGTGTGTGTGTTGTCGGTGTGTGTGTGTGTTGTCGGTGTGTGTGTGTGTGTGTGTCTTGTCGGTGTGTGTGTGTTGTCGTTGTGTGTGTGTGTGTGTGGTAGGTGTGTGTGTGTGTTGTCGGTATGTGTGTGTGTGTTGTCGGTGTGTGTGTGTGTGTTGTCGGTGTGTGTGTGTGTGTGTGTGTGTGTGTGTGTGTGTGGTGTGTGTGTGTGTGTGTGTGTGTGTGTGTGTGTGTGTGTGTGTATGTGTTGTCGGTGTGTGTGTGTGTGTGTGTTGTCGGTGTGTGTGTGTGTGTGTGTGTTGTCGGTGTGTGTGTGTGTGTGTGTGTGTTGTCGGTGTGTGTGTGTGTTGTGTGTGTGTGTGTTGTCGGTGTGTGTGTGTGTGTGTTGTCGGTGTGTGTGTGTGTGTTTGTTGTCGGTGTGTGTGTGTGTGTGTGTTGTCGGTGTGTGTGTCTGTTGTGTGTGTGTGTGTGTGTGTGTTGTCGGTGTGTGTGTGTGTGTGTTGTCGGTGTGTGTGTGTGTGTGTCTTGTCGGTGTGTGTGTGTTGTCGTTGTGTGTGTGTGTGTGTGTGGTAGGTGTGTGTGTGTGTTGTCGGTGTGTGTGTGTGTGTGTTGTCGGTGTGTGTGTGTGTGTGTGTTGTCGGTGTGTGTGTGTGTGTGTGTTGTCGGTGTGTGTGTGTTGTCGGTGCGTGTGTGTGTGTGTTGTCGGTGTGTGTGTGTGTGTGTTGTCGGTGTGTGTGTGTGTGTGTGTGTTGTCGGTGTGTGTGTGTTGTCGGTGTGTGTGTGTGTGTGTTGTCGGTGTGTGTGTGTGTTGTCGGTGTGTGTGTGTGTGTGTTGTCGGTGTGTGTGTGTGTTGTGTGTGTGTGTGTGTTGTCGGTGTGTGTGTGTGTGTGTTGTCGGTGTGTGTGTGTGTGTGTGTGTCTTGTCGGTGTGTGTGTGTTGTCGTTGTGTGTGTGTGTGTGTGTGGTAGGTGTGTGTGTGTGTTGTCGGTGTGTGTGTGTGTGTTGTCGGTGTGTGTGTGTGTTGTCGGTGTGTGTGTGTGTTGTCGGTGTGTGTGTGTGTTGTTGGTGTGTGTGTGTATGTGTGTGTTGTCGGTGTGTGTGTGTGTGTTGTCGGTGTGTGCGTGTATGTGTTGTCGGTGTGTGTGTGTGTGTGTTGTCAGTGTGTGTGTGTGTGTTGTCGGTGTGTGTGTGTGTGTGTGTGTGTGTTGTTGGTGTGTGTGTGTGTGTGTGTGTGTGTGTGTGTGTGTCTGTTGTCGGTGTGTGTGTGTGTTGTGTGTGTGTGTGTTGTCGGTGTGTGTGTGTGTGTGTTGTCGGTGTGTGTGTGTGTGTGTTTTGTCGGTGTGTGTGTGTGTGTTGTCGGTGTGTGTGTGTGTGTGTTGTCGGTGTGTGTGTGTGTGTTGTCGGTGTGTGTGTGTGTGTGTGTGTGTTGTCGGTGTGTGTGTGTGTTGTGTGTGTGTGTGTTGTCGGTGTGTGTGTGTGTTGTCGGTGTGTGTGTGTGTGTTGTCGGTGTGTGTGTGTGTGTGTTGTCGGTGTGTGTGTGTGTGTGTGTGTGTTGTCGGTGTGTGTGTGTGTTGTGTGTGTGTGTGTTGTCGGTGTGTGTGTGTGTGTGTTGTCGGTGTGTGTGTGTGTGTGTTGTGTGTGTGTGTGTGTGTGTGTGTTGTCGGTGTGTGTGTGTGTGTTGTCGGTGTGTGTGTGTGTGTTGTCGGTGTGTGTGTGTGTGTGTTGTCGGTGTGTGTGTGTGTGTGTTGTCGGTGTGTGTGTGTGTGTGTTGTCGGTGTGTGTGTGTGTGTGTGTGTCTTGTCGGTGTGTGTGTGTTGTCGTTGTGTGTGTGTGTGTGTGTGGTAGGTGTGTGTGTGTGTTGTCGGTGTGTGTGTGTGTGTGTTGTCGGTGTGTGTGTGTGTTGTCGGTGTGTGTGTGTGTTGTCGGTGTGTGTGTGTGTGTGTGTTGTCAGTGTGTGTGTGTGTGTGTGTGTGTGTGTGTGTGTGTTGTCGGTGTGTGTGTGTGTGTGTGTGTGTGTGTGTTGTCGGTGTGTGTGTGTGTTGTGTGTGTGTGTGTTGTCGGTGTGTGTGTGTGTGTGTTGTCGGTGTGTGTGTGTGTGTGTGTTGTCGGTGTGTGTGTGTGTGTGTTGTCGGTGTGTGTGTGTGTGTGTTGTCGGTGTGTGTGTGTGTGTGTGTGTGTTGTCGGTGTGTGTGTGTGTTGTGTGTGTGTGTGTTGTCGGTGTGTGTGTGTGTGTGTTGTCGGTGTGTGTGTGTGTGTGTTGTCGGTGTGTGTGTGTGTGTGTGTGTGTTGTCGGTGTGTGTGTGTGTGTTGTCGGTGTGTGTGTGTGTGTTGTCGGTGTGTGTGTGTTGTCGGTGTGTGTGTGTGTGTTGTTGGTGTGTGTGTGTGTGTGTTGTCGGTGTGTGTGTGTGTGTTGTCGGTGTGTGTGTGTGTGTGTGTTGTCGGTGTGTGTGTGTGTGTTGTCGGTGTGTGTGTGTGTGTGTGTTGTCGGTGTGTGTGTGTTGTCGGTGCTTGTGTGTGTGTGTTGTCGGTGTGTGTGTGTGTGTGTTGTCGGTGTGTGTGTGTGTGTGTGTTGTCGGTGTGTGTGTGTGTGTTGTCGGTGTGTGTGTGTGTATGTGTTGTCGGTGTGTGTGTGAGTGTGTGTGTCTTGTCGGTGTGTGTGTGTTGTCGTTGTGTGTGTGTGTGTGTGTGGTAGGTGTGTGTGTGTGTTGTCGGTGTGTGTGTGTGTGTTGTCGGTGTGTGTGTGTGTGTGTTGTCAGTGTGTGTGTGTGTGTTGTCGGTGTGTGTGTGTGTGTGTGTGTGTGTGTTGTTGTGTGTGTGTGTGTGTGTGTGTGTGTGTGTGTGTGTGTTGTCGGTGTGTGTGTGTGTTGTCGGTGTGTGTGTTGTCGGTGTGTGTGTGTGTGTGTTGTCGGTGTGTGTGTGTGTGTGTTTTGTCGGTGTGTGTGTGTGTGTTGTCTGTGTGTGTGTGTGTGTGTGTTGTCGGTGTGTGTGTGTGTGTGTGTGTTGTCGGTGTGTTTGTGTGTGTGTGTGTGTGTGTGTGTGTTGTCGGTGTGTGTGTGTGTTGTGTGTGTGTGTGTTGTCGGTGTGTGTGTGTGTGTGTTGTCGGTGTGTGTGTGTGTGTGTGTTGTCGGTGTGTGTGTGTGTGTGTGTTGTCGGTGTGTGTGTGTGTGTGTTGTCGGTGTGTGTGTGTGTGTGTGGTGTTGTCGGTGTGTGTGTGTGTTGTGTGTGTGTGTGTTGTCGGTGTGTGTGTGTGTGTGTTGTCGGTGTGTGTGTGTGTGTGTTGTCGGTGTGTGTGTGTGTGTGTGTGTGTGTGTGTGTGTGTGTGTTGTCGGTGTGTGTGTGTGTGTGTTGTCGGTGTGTGTGTGTGTGTTGTCGGTGTGTGTGTGTGTTGTCGGTGTGTGTGTGTGTGTGTTGTCGGTGTGTGTGTGTGTGTGTTGTCGGTGTGTGTGTGTGTGTGTGTGTTGTCGGTGTGTGTGTGTGTGTGTGTGTTGTCGGTGTGTGTGTGTGTGTGTGTGTTGTCGGTGTGTGTGTGTGTGTGTGTGTTGTCGGTGTGTGTGTGTTGTCGGTGCTTGTGTGTGTGTGTTGTCGGTGTGTGTGTGTGTGTGTTGTCGGTGTGTGTGTGTGTTGTCGGTGTGTGTGTGTGTGTGTGTTGTCGGTGTGTGTGTGTGTGTGTGAGTGTTGTCGGTGTGTGTGTGTTGTCGGTGTGTGTGTGTGTGTGTTGTCGGTGTGTGTGTGTGTGTGTTGTCGGTGTGTGTGTGTGTGTGTGTGTGTCTTGTCGGAGTGTGTGTGTTGTCGTTGTGTGTGTGTGTGTGTGTGGTAGGTGTGTGTGTGTGTTGTCGGTGTGTGTGTGTGTGTGTTGTCGGTGTGTGTGTGTGTTGTCGGTGTGTGTGTGTGTTGTCGGTGTGTGTGTGTGTTGTTGGTGTGTGTGTGTGTGTGTGTTGTCGGTGTGTGTGTGTGTGTTGTCGGTGTGTGTGTGTGTGTGTTGTCGGTGTGTTGTCGGTGTGTGTGTGTGTGTTGTCGGTGTGTGTGTGTGTGTGTGTTGTCGGTGTGTGTGTGTGTGTGTGTTGTCGGTGTGTGTGTGTTGTCGGTGTGTGTGTGTGTGTGTGTGTGTGTTGTCGGTGTGTGTGTGTGTTGTGTGTGTGTGTGTTGTCGGTGTGTGTGTGTGTGTGTTGTCGGTGTGTGTGTGTGTGTGTTGTCGGTGTGTGTGTGTGTGTGTGTGTGTGTGTGTGTGTGTGTTGTCGGTGTGTGTGTGTGTGTTGTCGGTGTGTGTGTGTGTGTTGTCGGTGTGTGTGTGTGTTGTCGGTGTGTGTGTGTGTGTGTTGTCGGTGTGTGTGTGTGTGTGTTGTCGGTGTGTGTGTGTGTGTGTTGTCGGTGTGTGTGTGTGTGTGTGTGTGTTGTCGGTGTGTGTGTGTGTGTGTGTGTGTTGTCGGTGTGTGTGTGTGTGTGTGTTGTCGGTGTGTGTGTGTTGTCGGTGCTTGTGTGTGTGTGTTGTCGGTGTGTGTGTGTGTGTGTTGTCGGTGTGTGTGTGTGTTGTCGGTGTGTGTGTGTGTGTGTTGTCGGTGTGTGTGTGTGTGTGTGTGTGTTGTCGGTGTGTGTGTGTTGTCGGTGTGTGTGTGTGTTGTCGGTGTGTTGTCGGTGTGTGTGTGTGTTGTCGGTGTGTGTGTGTGTGTTGTCGGTGTGTGTGTGTGTGTGTGTTGTCGGTGTGTGTGTGTGTTGTGTGTGTGTGTGTGTTGTCGGTGTGTGTGTGTGTTGTCGGTGTGTGTGTGTGTGTGTGTCTTGTCGGTGTGTGTGTGTTGTCGTTGTGTGTGTGTGTGTGTGGTAGGTGTGTGTGTGTGTTGTCGGTATGTGTGTGTGTGTTGTCGGTGTGTGTGTGTGTGTTGTCGGTGTGTGTGTGTGTGTGTGTGTGTGTGTGTGTGTGTGTGTGTGTGTGTGTGTGTGTGTGTGTGTGTGTGTGTATGTGTTGTCGGTGTGTGTGTGTGTGTGTGTTGTCGGTGTGTGTGTGTGTGTGTGTGTGTGTGTTGTCGGTGTGTGTGTGTGTGTGTGTGTGTGTGTGTGTGTGTGTGTGTGTGTTGTTGTCGGTGTGTGTGTGTGTTGTCGGTGTGTGTGTGTGTGTGTGTGTGTGTTGTCGGTGTGTGTGTGTGTTGTGTGTGTGTGTGTTGTCGGTGTGTGTGTGTGTGTGTTGTCGGTGTGTGTGTGTGTGTTTGTTGTCGGTGTGTGTGTGTGTGTGTGTTGTCGGTGTGTGTGTCTGTTGTGTGTGTGTGTGTGTGTTGTCGGTGTGTGTGTGTGTGTGTTGTCGGTGTGTGTGTGTGTGTGTCTTGTCGGTGTGTGTGTGTTGTCGTTGTGTGTGTGTGTGTGGTAGGTGTGTGTGTGTGTTGTCGGTGTGTGTGTGTGTGTGTTGTCGGTGTGTGTGTGTGTGTGTGTTGTCGGTGTGTGTGTGTGTGTGTGTTGTCGGTGTGTGTGTGTTGTC
>NW_027675480.1:0-27500 GCF_965601325.2 Salmo salar
ATCCGCTCCATTGAGAGAAGGAGCTCTGAGGTGAAGGAGCTGATCAGAGCCCAAGAGAAGGATCAAGTGAGTGAAGCTGAAGGAGTCCTGGAGCAACTGAAGCAGGAGATAGCTGAGCTGAGGAAGAGAAGCACTGAGCTGGAGCAGCTCTCACACACAGAGGATCACATCCATTTCCTCCAGGTAACTAAACTGTCTTGTTACATGTGATATGAAATTAACTTCATGTGAAACTATTCATCTCAATCATTATGTTGTCCTCTCTGTCCCTCTCTCTCTCTCTCTCTCTCTCTCTCTGTCCCTCTCTCTCTCTCTCTCTCTCTCTGTCTCTCTCTCTGTCCCTCTGTTCCTCTGTCTCTCTCTCTGTCTCTCTCTCTGTCTCTCTCTGTGTCCCTCTCTCTCTCTGTCCCTCTCTCTCTCTCTCTCTCTCTGTCTCTCTCTCTCTGTCCCTCTCTCTCTCCAGAGTTATCAGTCTCTCTCCTGTATCAGTGTATCTTCAGACTTACCCAGCATCGTTGTCCGTCCTCTTCAGTTCTTTGGAGATGTGAGTAAGACTGTGTCTGAACTGAGAGAGAAACTAGAAGACTTCCTTAAAGGAGAATGGACCAAGATCTCCACTACAGGTGTGTTGAAAACAATCAGAACATCAACTTTAGACCATTGAAAGTTCCCTACTAGTCATATACATGTGGAATATGGTATGATGATAACATTCCCTCTCTCTGTCAATGTGTTTGTGTGTCTGTAGTGAATATAGTGGAGGTTGTTCTGCCTCCAGAGCCCAAGACCAGAGAACAGTTGTTACAATGTGAGTCTCTTTATTGTGAAGTAACTAACAGTCTCGTTTTACTGCCACTCCTAACAATCCCTCTAGAAATATATAGCAATAGTAGATCTAATCAAAGACTGGGTATCTATCTGACTCCTCATATTTCTCTGATTTGATCTCTGCTGTGCTCTAATCAAAGACAGGGTAGATACAGTATCTGACTTAACTTATTGTTCTGACTCCCCTCATTGGTCTCTGCTCTTCTCCCAGATTCCTGTCAGCTCACACTGGACCCAAACACAGCATACACACTCCTCTCTCTGTCTGAAGGGAACAGAAAGGTGACCTATACAGGCCAAGTCCAACCATATCCTGACCATCCAGACAGATTCACCAACGAGTACCAGGTTCTGTGTAGAGAGGGTCTGTCTGGACGCTGTTACTGGGAGGTGGAGTGGACTGGTTATGTTATTACAGCAGTCTCATATAAAGACATCAGCAGAACAGAGAGAGGTAATGGATTTGGATACAATAACAAGTCCTGGAGTTTACAGTGCTGTAGAGGTGATTATTGTTTCAGACACAATAATGTTAAGACTAAAGTATCAGGCCCTCAGTCCTCCAGAGTAGGAGTGTACCTGGATCACAAGGCAGGTACTCTGTCCTTCTACAGTGTCTCTGACACAATGACCCTCCTCCACAGAGTCCAGACCACATTCACTCAGCCCCTCTATCCTGGGTTTTATGTCACTGGTACTGCTGAGCTGGTTAAACTGTAGTAGGGTCCACATAGATACTAGTCATGCTGGTGTAGTCTATAGCTGAGCTGGTTAAACTGTAGTAGGGTCCACATAGATACTAGTCATGCTGGTGTAGTCTATAGCTGAGCTGGTTAAACTGTAGTAGGGTCCACATAGATACTAGTCATGCTGGTGTAGTCTATAGCTGAGCTGGTTAAACTGTAGTAGGGTCCACATAGATACTAGTCATGCTGGTGTAGTCTATAGCTGAGCTGGTTAAACTGTAGTAGGGTCCACATAGATACTAGTCATGCTGGTGTAGTCTATAGCTGAGCTGGTTAAACTGTAGTAGGGTCCACATAGATACTAGTCATGCTGGTGTAGTCTATAGCTGAGCTGGTTAAACTGTAGTAGGGTCCACATAGATACTAGTCATGCTGGTGTAGTCTATAGCTGAGCTGGTTAAACTGTAGTAGGGTCCACATAGATACTAGTCATGCTGGTGTAGTCTATAGCTGAGCTGGTTAAACTGTAGTAGGGTCCACATAGATACTAGTCATGCTGGTGTAGTCTATAGCTGAGCTGGTTAAACTGTAGTAGGGTCCACATAGATACTAGTCATGCTGGTGTAGTCTATAGCTGAGCTGGTTAAACTGTAGTAGGGTCCACATAGATACTAGTCATGCTGGTGTAGTCTATAGCTGAGCTGGTTAAACTGTAGTAGGGTCCACATAGATACTAGTCATTCTGGTGTAGTCTATAGCTGAGCTGGTTAAACTGTAGTAGGGTCGACATAGATACTAGTCATGCTGGTGTAGTCTATAGCTGAGCTGGTTAAACTGTAGTAGGGCCCACATAGATACTAGTCATGCTGGTGTAGTCTATAGCTGAGCTGGTTAAACTGTAGTAGGGTCCACATAGATACTAGTCATGCTGGTGTAGTCTATAGCTGAGCTGGTTAAACTGTAGTAGGGCCCACATAGATACTAGTCATGCTGGTGTAGTCTATAGCTGAGCTGGTTAAACTGTAGTAGGGTCCACATAGATACTAGTCATGCTGGTGTAGTCTATAGCTGAGCTGGTTAAACTGTAGTAGGGTCCACATAGATACTAGTCATGCTGGTGTAGTCTATAGCTGAGCTGGTTAAACTGTAGTAGGGTCCACATAGATACTAGTCATGCTGGTGTAGTCTATAGCTGAGCTGGTTAAACTGTAGTAGGGTCCATTTCCATGAATCATGATGTCTGGTGTTGATGTATATTGGTTGTCATTCAGAACCATTGATATGTTTTCTCAGTTGGTTCTCTGTCTCTATGTAATTCTCCTCAGTATCATTGATCAGCTCGGCCCTAATTGATGTTTTCAGTGATTAAATATGATTTATGGTGATGGGAAATAAAAAATCCAACACTAAACTTCATCTAGTAATAGTTTTCCTTTGTTATTTATTCCAAGGTGAGTCTTTAACTTGTAAATGGATTGTGTGGAGGTGAGCTAGTGGTGTGGCTGATAGAATAGAATGAAAAGGGAGGAAGAGGAAGAGGGGAGGAGTGAAGGGCTGTTAAAGAAACCAGATGAGGAAGAGAAAGATATTCAGGGGAATTACTGGTCTCTGTTCCAAATGGTTCCCTATTCCCTCCGTAGTGCACTACGGTGCTTCTGACCAGGTCTAAAGTAGTGTTCTACGTAGGGAATAGGGTGTAGATTTATTAGAATATCATGCTTTAGTGTTTGTCACAAAACAATATTAGATCTCCACCCACCCACACATTGTTATGTTGTCAAGTTGTTCCTCTGTGTTCCTGATTGAAAATCCATTAACAATGAATCACAAACTAATGATATTCCAGTTGTGTTTAGACATCTTCATGTCTGACGTCCCCCAGTTCTGTTCAGACCCGTTGAACTGGGTCACATTGTAAATTGTACAATGTGTACAAGGGTACATATTAAGTTGTACTCTTGGCTGTAGTAGATGGCCTCTACTGTTTCCGTGTTGTCGATGTTGGTGCTTATGGGAAGTGATGGCGGGACCCTCCGGGACTCTGCCTTTGGCCAGGCACTTCAGGATGGCACCCTGGAGATTCCACCACCTGCATCACTCCCTGGGGCTGAAGACCTGGGACCTGTTCCTCACGTCGTCGTCGGCGACGAGGCCTTCCCTTTAAGACCCAACCTCATGAGGCCCTACGCTGGACGCCAGCTGCCATTGCCAAAGCCTGTAAGGATCTTTAACAAACGACTGTCCAGGGCAAGGTTAGTTGTTGAATGCGCCTTTGGGATTCTGGCAGCCCGGTGGAGAATGTATCGGAGAGTGCTTGGTCTCAGCCCCTCAAATGTCGATGCCTGCGTGAAGGCCACGTGTTCTCCACAACTACCTGCGGAGGTCATTCCAGGAGCCGCTCCGGATGGAGATGGGCACGCCAAATGGTCACCTACCTGATGTCACCAGGGCAGGTGCCAACAACGCCCCCAGACAGGCACTCCAGGTGAGGGAGAAGCTGACCACCTACTTCTCATCGCCAGCAGGTGAAGTTCCATGGCAGTTTGCCGTGGAGGGAAACAGCTCTTTGAAGAGCCCAATAACACAAAGGTTATTTTAAGAACCATCCACCGTTGTCCATAAAATATTTTTTCCCTAGATGAATTTCTGTATCATTGTCTCTCTTCATTTGGAAGCTATATTTAAGTGACATTTGGGAGTAAAGACCACACCTTAAAACCCCTTCCCTCTCTCATTAACGTCAGTATTATACACACCTGGCATGGTACATCAGGTGAGCAGGACCACACCTTAACCCCTTCCCTCTCTCATTAACGTCAGTATTATACACACCTGGCATGGTACATCAGGTGAGCAGGACCACACCTTAACCCCTTCCCTCTCTCATTAACGTCAGTATTATACACACCTGGCATGGTACATCAGGTGAGCAGGACCACACCTTAACCCCTTCCCTCTCTCATTAACGTCAGTATTATACACACCTGGCATGGTACATCAGGTGAGCAGGACCACACCTTAACCCTTCCCTCTCTCATTAACGTCAGTATTATACACACCTGGCATGGTACATCAGGTGAGCAGGACCACACCTTAACCCCTTCCCTCTCTCATTAACGTCAGTATTATACACACCTGGCATGGTACATCAGGTGAGCAGGACCACACCTTAACCCTTCCCTCTCTCATTAACGTCAGTATTATACACACCTGGCATGGTACATCAGGTGAGCAGGAGCACACCTTAACCCCTTCCCTCTCTCATTAACGTCAGTATTATACACACCTGGCATGGTACATCAGGTGAGCAGGACCACACCTTAACCCCTTCCCTCTCTCATTAACGTCAGTATTATACACACCTGGCATGGTACATCAGGTGAGCAGGACCACACCTTAAAACCCCTTCCCTCTCTCATTAACATCAGTATTATACACACCTGGCATGGTACATCAGGTGAGCAGGACCACACCTTAACCCCTTCCCTCTCTCATTAACATCAGTATTATACACACCTGGCATGGTACATCAGGTGAGCAGGACCACACCTTAACCCCTTCCCTCTCTCATTAACGTCAGTATTATACACACCTGGCATGGTACATCAGGTGAGCAGGACCACACCTTAACCCTTCCCTCTCTCATTAACGTCAGTATTATACACACCTGGCATGGTACATCAGGTGAGCAGGACCACACCTTAACCCCTTCCCTCTCTCATTAACGTCAGTATTATACACACCTGGCATGGTACATCAGGTGAGCAGGACCACACCTTAACCCCTTCCCTCTCTCATTAACGTCAGTATTATACACACCTGGCATGGTACATCAGGTGAGCAGGACCACACCTTAACCCTTCCCTCTCTCATTAACGTCAGTATTATACACACCTGGCATGGTACATCAGGTGAGCAGGACCACACCTTAACCCTTCCCTCTCTCATTAACGTCAGTATTATACACACCTGGCATGGTACATCAGGTGAGCAGGACCACACCTTAACCCCTTCCCTCTCTCATTAACGTCAGTATTATACACACCTGGCATGGTACATCAGGTGAGCAGGACCACACCTTAAAACCCCTTCCCTCTCTCATTAACGTCAGTATTATACACACCTGGCATGGTACATCAGGTGAGCAGGACCACACCTTAACCCCTTCCCTCTCTCATTAACGTCAGTATTATACACACCTGGCATGGTACATCAGGTGAGCAGGACCACACCTTAACCCCTTCCCTCTCTCATTAACGTCAGTATTATACACACCTGGCATGGTACATCAGGTGAGCAGGACCACACCTTAAAACCCCTTCCCTCTCTCATTAACGTCAGTATTATACACACCTGGCATGGTACATCAGGTGAGCAGGACCACACCTTAACCCCTTCCCTCTCTCATTAACGTCAGTATTATACACACCTGGCATGGTACATCAGGTGAGCAGGACCACACCTTAACCCCTTCCCTCTCTCATTAACGTCAGTATTATACACACCTGGCATGGTACATCAGGTGAGCAGGACCACACCTTAACCCTTCCCTCTCTCATTAACGTCAGTATTATACACACCTGGCATGGTACATCAGGTGAGCAGGACCACACCTTAACCCCTTCCCTCTCTCATTAACGTCAGTATTATACACACCTGGCATGGTACATCAGGTGAGCAGGAGCACTAATTAAGGTTATAGGACATACAGTTAGTATGATAACTAAGGGAAAGGGTAACCTAGGGTCCATACAAATAGTACAGTTTAACACCATGTTCACTGGCCTGACAAAATACAGGTGGGAAAAGAATGAATTAGGAAGAGAATGTGTTTTTACTTTCATCTTGTCTTAGATCTGCGAAGGTGTAGGGAAGAAATGAGCAGATTAAGTCTAAATGAGATATTAATAAACAACTGACTATGAAAACATAATTTAATAAGTATTCAAGTACAGGAAAGAACATGACCGGTAAGTGTAAACAATGTTTTAAAAAAAATACAACTATTGAAAGAGGTGTGTGTGCGTGTAAACATTTCAAAAAGAGCATCTGTGAATTCTTCAGTGTTTGAGTTTCAATTCTGTCAATTCAGAAATCTATGTAACACTAATAATGAATGCTATCCCGAGACTTTATAAACTAATGACTATGAATTGACTGAATTTAAACGGAACAGACGTGTGTGAAAAGAAAGGTACAATGAGGGAGGTGAAGAACAACAACCAGACAACTCCTCTCCTCTTCCTGTCCTTCCTGTGAGCTGCTCGGCTAAATGGACTCCATCTCTGGAAGGGAACAACAACCAGACAACTCCTCTCCTCTTCCTGTCCTTCCTGTGAGCTGCTCGGCTAAATGGACTCCATCTCTGGAAGGGAAGAGAAAAACAACACATACAAGCTTAACATAATAGAAAACCATAAAAGGTGAGATTTATGTTAACTAAATACTGCTTGTATAGTGTAGTTAGAGGCATAAATATTGGAACAGTGCAGTAAAGTTGGTAATACTTGCTGTTTACTCATGGAATTTGTATTTCAGAGATAAAGATGAATATGACAGGAAAATATTTAGACAGTAAACTGTTGTTTAGGGATATTTTCTAACCTAGAAACAACAGCTGTACATTTGCCTCATATTAATACTTTGATCTGAAATACCAATTAGCCTACATGAGTATACTGTAAAGAATGACCTACTTCACTGTGGCAACACTTATGACACTACCTGTGATGTGGAGAAGGAAAAAAACGTACCATTGAACTCGGCTTGGAAAAGCAGCTGATCCATTTTAACTTTGACTGCTGCTTTTCTTTGCTGAGGCAGCCTCTTCAGGGTTGTGGCACCAGGCTCATGGCAAAGAGAGTCTCTTCATCCTCCTTCCTGTGAGCATCAGGTTGGGCTGCATCCCTCTCGACGGCTTGGAGGAGCCTCTGCTGAAATGAGTTGAGTGGATCTGGAACCTTCGATGACGCCTGGTGTGACGTTGTTCCTCTTCGTTTCTCTCTCTGTTTGTCTCCACGGCCACATCCTGTTCAACGAGGTCCTCAGTGGTCACATCCGTGAGGTTCATAATAATCTCAGGTGGTCCTAGATCCAGAGGTGCTTCCTCCATTTCATCGTCTTCCATGGCTGCACCGATGGTGGTGATACTTGTGGATGATGTAGACATTGTAGAGGATCTCGCTGCACCGATGGTGGTCATACTTGTGGATGATGTAGACATTGTAGAGGATCTCGCTGCACCGATGGTGGTCATACTTGTGGATGATGTAGACATTGTAGAGGGTCTCGCTGCACCGATGGTGGTCATACTTGTGGATGATGTAGACATTGTAGAGGATCTCGCTGCACCGATGGTGGTCATACTTGTGGATGATGTAGACATTGTAGAGGATCTCGCTGCACCGATGGTGGTCATACTTGTGGATGATGTAGACATTGTAGAGGGGTCTCGCTGCACCGATGGTGGTCATACTTGTGGATGATGTAGACATTGTAGAGGGGTCTCGCTGCACCGATGGTGGTCATACTTGTGGATGATGTAGACATTGTAGAGGATCTCGCTGCACCGATGGTGGTCATACTTGTGGATGATGTAGACATTGTAGAGGGGTCTCGCTGCACCGATGGTGGTCATACTTGTGGATGATGTAGACATTGTAGAGGGGTCTCGCTGCACCGATGGTGGTCATACTTGTGGATGATGTAGACATTGTAGAGGGGTCTCGCTGCACCGATGGTGGTCATACTTGTGGATGATGTAGACATTGTAGAGGGGTCTCGCTGCACCGATGGTGGTCATACTTGTGGATGATGTAGACATTGTAGAGGGTCTCGCTGCACCGATGGTGGTCATACTTGTGGATGATGTAGACATTGTAGAGGGTCTCGCAGCACCGATGGTGGTCATACTTGTGGATGATGTAGACATTGTAGAGGGTCTCGCTGCAGCGGTGGAGGCGATGGTCGCAGTTGTAGGTGACATTGAGGGTCTTGATGCACCGGTGGGGACAACACTTGTGGATGATGTAGTAGAGGGTCTGGCTGTAAAATTGCCACTCGTTGCCCTAGGCACAATAAATGGATCCAGAAAAGAAAGAATGTGGCAGAAGCACCAAGGCTGCTGGCCTGAAGCTGCTGACCCAGACCTCTTCTTCTCTTTCTCTGTCCTTCTCTCTCTCTCTGATACCTGTCCCTGAGTCCTCTCCACTTCCTCCTACAGTCTTCTTCTACATAGACATGATAAGCCAAACCATTACCTAGCATACCTATAGTTATTAGATAGCTATCATGGATATGTCACCTACTGTACACATAGACACACACACGGTTATCTGACCAAATTATCAGGGGTACAGTAGTATCTACCATTTCTAGGACTATTTATGACATACACACTCACTCTTTCAAACATGATTATTTGGTAAAGTTATCAGGGGTAGTAACTAGCATAATTTATTTGACTATTTCTTTCACACACACACCTCATTGGCTAGGTTAGCAAGCTAGGTTAGCTAGCTAGCTAACTAGCCACATCTAGCACGTGCTCACTACTAAACTGACCTGGCAATCCTACTATTGTGGACACTTGTCTCCAAGCAGCATTTTTTGTGTTTATGTCCCTGTAGCTGTCAGCAGTTGTGTCAAAAAGACACGGTTTTGAGGATACTGCGAAAATGATTCTCTCCTCCATGTGTACAACCGCATGCGACCATCTGCAAAAGGTGCCTGCATCAGTATAGTTGCCTAGCTGCGCAAAATGTTACGTAGCAGTGATGCAATGACGCAGTCGGTGTGTTCGAAGCGTCAGTATAGTTGCGTAGCTGCGCAAAATGTTACGTAGCAGTGATGCAATGACGCAGTCGGTGTGTTCGAAGCGTCAGTATAGTTGCGTAGCTGCGCAAAATGTTACGTAGCAGTGATGCAATGACGCAGTCGGTGTGTTCGAAGCGTAAGTGACCCGTTATACAAAATAAGAATTGTTCTTATCAGCCTGACTAGGGCTGGGCGATATATCGATATAAAAAAATATATCGATATATATTTTAAATGTGATATGAAATTAGACCATTTCGCATATATCGATATAGTTCAAATGTACGCTTTGATCCTTGCTCCAAGCAAGCTGCAGACCCGGAGCTCTCTGCGCTGCTCCCCGCGCCTCCTCTTTCATGCACAGAGGGCGGAGGGGCAGGAACAGACACTTCAACAAACATGGAGGAAGCAACAGCGTCTGCGGAGCGTTTTGACGAGGAATTGGTTAGTAAAAGAAAAAGCATTGGCTCAGTAATTTGGAGATGGTTCGGATTCAAAGTACCAGATGAGCAACAAAATCACGTTATATGTAGGCAGTGCCATAAAAAAAGTTACAGCCAGGGGTGGAAGCACTACCAATCTTTTTCACCACCTAAAACAGTGGCACAAACTGCAATACGAAGAGTGTGTGAAACTGCGCGCTGCAGAAGCCCCAGCCGCAAGCCGTCGACAACCCGAAAAAGCCCCGAAACAAAGCTCACTGCAAACTTCATTTTCCCGCAGTGAGCCTTTATGAAAAGAAAATTGGCAAGTGGTGTACTATAACTACAGCGGTGTCCTATCACATTGCTAAAGATATGGTCCCTGTTGCAACTGTGGAACAAGTCGGATTCAAAAAAGCTACTGAAAACTATGGACCCGAGATATGAGCTTCCCAACTACTTTACACGAGAAGCACTGCCACAAATGTCCACTGAAGTCAGGCAGAGCCTTGCTGACCGGCTCGCTAACGGGACCCATTTTGGCGTTGACCAGCGATATGTGGTCGAGCAGGACAATGTGAGCCTTACATGAAGCGTGACATGTTCACTTCATTCAACGACTGGGGGAGATGAAAACAGCGTCGTGTCTCCAAAACAAGTTATTTCCCCCCAGGATCACACCGGTGAGCATATAGCTGAGGCCTCGCAGGACGCAAGCTGGGAAACTCCAAGAAAAGCATCCGGTTGCTATAACAACCGCCAACGGGAGCGACGTGGTCAGAGCGGTGGAGCTGAACGATGAGGATGCAGTGCTTCGGTCAGACTACACTTGGCTATTGGGGAGTGCAGTGTTATATTAAGGACTATTCACATATTTTACTTTAAAGAAAAAAACATATTAAAATATTAGTTTTTCATTATTTTCCTTTGTGTCTGTCTGCAACTTGTTTTGTTTTATGCTGCTGTCTTGGCCAAAAAATGATTAATAAAACACAAAACATAAAGTGTTAAAAGTAAAATCACTTACAATACAGGATGGTAGATTTCAGAACCATATTTATTAGGTTATTGGATAAGAATTAGTGATGCATTGATGTGTTTACCACTTTAATGTTACAGCTGGTAAAGGTGAGGTAATTATGACTTTAAAATGCTGGTTAGCCTGTTGATATCATCAAGGTAACATATTTAGTTATTATGATAGACTATAGTTTTTTCTCTGGATTGAAGAGCCAACTGCAAAGTAACTAGAAACTAATGTTGACACGTAGGTAGGCCTAAACATTGTGGAGTTTTTAGTGGAGTAGAAATATGAAGTAGCATTAAATACTAAACATAAATACTAAGAACAACAACAAGAACGAAACATCAGTAAATGTACATACAGTATAGTCATCATTTATAAATTATACACAAATAATAATACATAAAAATCACTTACAGGATTCAAATTCAGAAAATAAATGAATATAATATTTGATATTTATGATTAGGACTGGCGTTGATTTAAAAAAAATAAACTATGAAACAAGAAAATATTAATGTAGAATATTTCTAAAGCTTGATTTTGGAAAGCACTTAGTTGTATGAGTGTGTTAAAGTGAAAACAGAGTCAAATTTCTCGCATAAGCACATTTGTTTAATAGTTTTTTTTATGATTCTGACAGGACATGGCATGAATGACAAGCGCGTCACCCGGGCCATTTCTCTGTGCAAGAGAATTGTAAGCTGTTTTTGGTTCAGCTGGAAGAAAAGGAGACATCTTGCTGAAGTCCAGATTCAGCTGGGTCTGCCAAGTCACCAACTCATAACCGAGTCTGCCACACGCTGGGGATCAAGGCAGCAGATGATAGAGTCCTGGAGCAGGAAGGAGCACTGGCCAAAGTCCTGTCTAATGACAAAAAGACCAGGCACCTTGTCCCTACCTGGCAGGACTTAGAGGTCCTAGAAGCAGTCCAAAAGGTCCTGAAACCTCTCCAGGACTTTACCGATGCTTTGTCAGGTGAGGAGTACGTCACTCTATCATATGTAAAACCTGTGCTGCACCTTTTTAACGAAAGTCTCCTGGCATGTGAAGAGGGTGATAGCGAGCTTTGCAAATCGATCAAGACCGGCATTGTTGAGTACCTCAACCGCAAGTATTCTGACCCAGCCACTACTGACCTATTGGAGATGGCTTCATTTGTGGATCCACGCTTCAGGGCCACCTATATCCCAAGTGAAAAAGTTGATGCATTGAAGCACAGAGCTGTCTTGGAGGTGGAGACGCTACTGGCTGATGAGAGCAGCTGTCAACCGCCTTACCTACGTGTGCCAACTGTGCCTGAGCCTGCAGATGGAGAAGCAGCAGTGGCACCAAAAGCTAAGACACTGGCAAGCTTCTTCAAGCAGCGCACAGCCACCACCACTGCACCACCAACCAAGAGGGAGGCTATTGAAAATGAACTGTCAAGTTACTTGCAGTCAGCAAGTGTGGAGAGTGACACTGATCCCCTCAAGTGGTGGAAGGATCATGAAGTTGTCTTTCCAGCTCTGAGCCACCTGGCAAAAAAAGTATCTCTTGGTACCAGCTACCAGTTCACCCTCCGAAAGGGTTTTCAGCTGCAGTGGCAATATCGTGACCTGCCACAGAGCATCTCTGAAGCCGGATGCCGTTGACAGGCTGGTGTTTCTCGCACAAAATCTTTAAACGAAGGAGGACACGCTTGTCTTCTAATGTCTACCTCAAGACAGCATTACTGTTTATCAAAGTAAAAAAAGAGGGGGAAAATGTTTATTGAGTTGATAGTCTGTTTCTTGTGCAACTGGTTGAGGCTGTTCAGATAAGAAATTGAGTTAACAAAAAGCAAATGGTAATCTCAGGCTGATGTTTAAAAAACATTTTCTCAAACTGAGCACTTTATTTTGTTCTTTATTTATATATAATTGCTGCCCTTAATAGTGTTTGTCATAGTTTATTATTTTGTAATGTTCGTTATTTGCATCTGTGGATTTGTTAGAAAGGAGAAGAAATCTGTAAATTGATTTTAATAAGCCATTTAAAGTTGTCAAACTAAAAAAAAAGTTGACTTTTCTCATAAATATATATAATATTTATTTCAGAAAAAGATAGGCCTATTTTATTTTATAGGCTATTTTTGTTTAAGATATTTTTATTTATTTAAATGTGCACCTTATGGAGCTTTGATTTCCAAAAAGGTCGTCCTGTTGTTCTACAGTGTTTATGTTTACATGTTGTTGTTATTTGAACAGCTGAGCATTTAATCTGAACCAGGTGAAGAGCCCTGTTTATTATTTATTCATTTGATTTTTCAACTGTTCACTGAAATAGCCGCTTTCAATATAACTACTTGAGACATGTCATATCTGGCTTTGACTTTGACTGAACATTTGCTCTCACTTTGCGGAAGAAATATCAGGATATATATCTTATATCGATATTCAGACTAAATATATCGGGATATGACTTCCCTCAAACTGCTGCTCAAGGTAGTCGCACACGGAGGCACTGCAAAGTCTGCCTGTCTGGCGCCAGGAGAAGTAAGCAGAGGAAGATGACAAAATACACGTGTTTAGCTTGTGATACACCTCTATGTATTTCACCATGCTTTGAGGAGTATCACATGCTCAAGCATTATTGAGCACATCTGCAGCAATAAGTGACTGACTGACCTGACAAGTGACTTGACAGGTGACCTGCCGTGATACTATGCCTTTAGAGGTGGGGGTGGAAATGCAGTTGTTGTTCAGTCACTGCATGAATATTAAATATGGGTTATGCATATTCCATTTTTTTGTCCTCTAGTAAAACAAGTTGTTGTTGAACCAACTACCAATACTTCAATAAAATAGACGACTATTACATATTGGCCTATGTGTTTTCTTGCTGTGTTTCCATCCAGTAAAACTATTAAGGAGAGAACGTTAGCATACAAAAGCTGTCCTCAATCTTCAGCTGGAAAGATGTCCAGTTCCAGTTATGATATTGGCAAATACTGTTTGTGGTTTCTGAAAGTACAGAATAAAGAGGAATTATTCATTAGAATACAATATAAGGATATAGCAATAAAACAATATTACAAATAACATAAAAATAGTTTATTGCATTGACAAAATCACAGATTTGAGTTCTAACAGTAAGAAAGTAACTTTTGAGCTCCACAAGGGGGCAAGGCAGGGCAGATCAGAGCCATGCTGAATAGACCACATAAACAAACCATGGTCATATGTTTTATTTTATTTAACTAGGCAAGTCATTTAAAATGCCGTATAATGCTTGAATTTTAATTTTGAGATTATTTTGTTGTTGTCCAACCCTTTTACAGTCACACCAACATGATGTATATGATACTTTATCAGTGTTTACAGTCACACCAACATGATGTATATGATACTTTATCAGTGTTTACAGTCACACCAACATGATGTATATGATACTTTATCAGTGTTTACAGTCACACCAACATGATGTTTATGATACTTTATCAGTGTTTACAGTCACACCAACATGATGTATATGATACTTTATCAGTGTTTACAGTCACACCAACATGATGTTTATGATACTTTATCAGTGTTTACAGTCACACCAACAAGATGTTTATGATACTTTATCAGTGTTTACAGTCACACCAACATGATGTTTATGATACTTTATCAGTGTTTACAGTCACACCAACATGATGTATATGATACTTTATCAGTGTTTACAGTCACACCAACATGATGTTTATGATACTTTATCAGTGTTTACAGTCACACCAACATGATGTATATGATACTTTATCAGTGTTTACAGTCATACCAACATGTTTATGATACTTTATCAGTGTTTACAGTCATATCAACATGATGTATATGATACTTTATCAGTGTTTACAGTCACACCAACATGATGTATATGATACTTTATCAGTGTTTACAGTCACACCAACATGATGTATATGATACTTTATCAGTGTTTACAGTCATACCAACATGTTTATGATACTTTATCAGTGTTTACAGTCATATCAACATGATGTATATGATACTTTATCAGTGTTTACAGTCACACCAACATGATGTATATGATACTTTATCAGTGTTTACAGTCACACCAACATGATGTTTATGATACTTTATCAGTGTTTACAGTCACACCAACATGATGTTTATGATACTTTATCAGTGTTTACAGTCACACCAACATGATGTATATGATACTTTATCAGTGTTTACAGTCACACCATGAAATGATCAGTTAACCTCTAGACTGGAAACACAGACAAATCACTTCAGGATGAAGAGAAAAATACTTTTGTAATATATTACATTTAAACAAAGTTATTTACAGTCATGCGTGTATACATGTTATGTTTGTGTGGCCGTGGGAATTGAACCTACAACCCTGGCATTGTAAGCTCCATACCACAAGTAGCAGCAGAAAAAAAATATTATTTGCTTAATAAATGCTGTAGGTTAACAAAGTCCAGAGATATCAGGCATGTTTTCACATGGTTCGGTAGTTCTGCTCTAAGGTCCAGACATGGTGGGGTAGTTCTGTTGTAATGTCCAGACATGGTGGGGTAGTTCTGTTGTAAGGTCCAGACATGGTGGGGTAGTTCTGCTCTAAGGTCCAGACATGGTGGGGAAGTTCTGCTCTAAGGTCCAGACATGGTGGGGTAGTTCTGCTCTAAGGTCCAGACATGGTGGGGTAGTTCTGCTCTAAGGTCCAGACATGGTGGGGTAGTTCTGTTGTAAGGTCCAGACATGGTGGGGTAGTTCTGTTGTAAGGTCCAGACATGGTGGGGTAGTTCTGTTGTAAGGTCCAGACATGGTGGGGTAGTTCTGTTGTAAGGTCCAGACATGGTGGGGTAGTTCTGCTCTAAGGTCCAGACATGGTGGGGTAGTTCTGTTGTAAGGTCCAGACATGGTGGGGTAGTTCTGTTGTAAGGTCCAGACATGGTGGGGTAGTTCTGCTCTAAGGTCCAGACATGGTGGGGTAGTTCTGTTGTAAGGTCCAGACATGGTGGGGTAGTTCTGCTGTAAGGTCCAGACATGGTGGGGTAGTTCTGCTCTAAGGTCCAGACATGGTGGGGTAGTTCTGCTCTAAGGTCCAGACATGGTGGGGTAGTTCTGCTCTAAGGTCCAGACATGGTGGGGTAGTTCTGTTGTAAGGTCCAGACATGGTGGGGTAGTTCTGTTGTAAGGTCCAGACATGGTGGGGTAGTTCTGCTCTAAGGTCCAGACATGGTGGGGTAGTTCTGCTGTAAGGTCCAGACATGGTGGGGTAGTTCTGTTGTAAGGTCCAGACATGGTGGGGTAGTTCTGCTCTCAGGTCCAGACATGGTGGGGTAGTTCTGCTCTAAGGTCCAGACATGGTGGGGTAGTTCTGCTCTAAGGTCCAGACATGGTGGGGTAGTTCTGCTCTAAGGTCCAGACATGGTGGAGTAGTTCTGCTCTAAGGTCCAGACATGGTGGGGTAGTTCTGCTCTAAGGTCCAGACATGGTGGGGTAGTTCTGCTTTAAGGTCCAGACATGGTGGGGTAGTTCTGTTGTAAGGTCCAGACATGGTGGGGTAGTTCTGCTCTAAGGTCCAGACATGGTGGGGTAGTTCTGTTGTAATGTCCAGACATGGTGGGGTAGTTCTGTTGTAAGGTCCAGACATGGTGGGGTAGTTCTGCTCTAAGGTCCAGACATGGTGGGGTAGTTCTGTTGTAAGGTCCAGACATGGTGGGGTAGTTCTGCTCTAAGGTCCAGACATGGTGGGGTAGTTCTGTTGTAAGGTCCAGACATGGTGGGGTAGTTCTGTTGTAAGGTCCAGACATGGTGGGGTAGTTCTGTTGTAAGGTCCAGACATGGTGGGGTAGTTCTGTTGTAAGGTCCAGACATGGTGGGGTAGTTCTGCTCTAAGGTCCAGACATGGTGGGGTAGTTCTGCTCTAAGGTCCAGACATGGTGGGGTAGTTCTGCTCTAAGGTCCAGACATGGTGGGGTAGTTCTGTTGTAAGATCCAGACATGGTGGGGTAGTTCTGTTGTAATGTCCAGACATGGTGGGGTAGTTCTGTTGTAAGGTCCAGACATGGTGGGGTAGTTCTGTTGTAAGATCCAGACATGGTGGGGTAGTTCTGTTGTAAGGTCCAGACATGGTGGGGTAGTTCTGCTCTAAGGTCCAGACATGGTGGGGTAGTTCTGCTCTAAGGTCCAGACATGGTGGGGTAGTTCTGTTGTAAGGTCCAGACATGGTGGGGAAGTTCTGTTGTAAGGTCCAGACATGGTGGGGTAGTTCTGCTCTAAGGTCCAGACATGGTGGGGTAGTTCTGCTCTAAGATCCAGACATGGTGGGGTAGTTCTGTTGTAAGGTCCAGACATGGTGGGGTAGTTCTGTTGTAAGGTCCAGACATGGTGGGGTAGTTCTGTTGTAAGGTCCAGACATGGTGGGGTAGTTCTGCTCTAAGGTCCAGACATGGTGGGGTAGTTCTGTTGTAAGGTCCAGACATGGTGGGGTAGTTCTGTTGTAAGGTCCAGACATGGTGGGGTAGTTCTGCTCTAAGGTCCAGACATGGTGGGGTAGTTCTGTTGTAAGGTCCAGACATGGTGGGGTAGTTCTGTTGTAAGGTCCAGACATGGTGGGGTAGTTCTGTTGTAAGGTCCAGACATGGTGGGGTAGTTCTGTTGTAAGGTCCAGACATGGTGGGGTAGTTCTGTTGTAAGGTCCAGACATGGTGGGGTAGTTCTGCTCTAAGGTCCAGACATGGTGGGGTAGTTCTGTTGTAAGGTCCAGACATGGTGGGGTAGTTCTGCTGTAAGGTCCAGACATGGTGGGGTAGTTCTGTTGTAAGGTCCAGACATGGTGGGGTAGTTCTGTTGTAAGGTCCAGACATGGTGGGGTAGTTCTGCTCTAAGGTCCAGACATGGTGGGGTAGTTCTGTTGTAAGGTCCAGACATGGTGGGGTAGTTCTGTTGTAAGGTCCAGACATGGTGGGGTAGTTCTGTTGTAAGGTCCAGACATGGTGGGGTAGTTCTGTTGTAAGGTCCAGACATGGTGGGGTAGTTCTGCTCTAAGGTCCAGACATGGTGGGGTAGTTCTGTTGTAAGGTCCAGACATGGTGGGGTAGTTCTGTTGTAAGGTCCAGACATGGTGGGGTAGTTCTGCTCTAAGGTCCAGACATGGTGGGGTAGTTCTGCTCTAAGGTCCAGACATGGTGGGGTAGTTCTGCTCTAAGGTCCAGACATGGTGGGGTAGTTCTGCTCTAAGGTCCAGACATGGTGGGGAAGTTCTGTTGTAAGGTCCAGACATGGTGGGGTAGTTCTGCTCTAAGGTCCAGACATGGTGGGGTAGTTCTGTTGTAAGATCCAGACATGGTGGGGTAGTTCTGTTGTAAGGTCCAGACATGGTGGGGTAGTTCTGTTGTAAGGTCCAGACATGGTGGGGTAGTTCTGCTCTCAGGTCCAGACATGGTGGGGTAGTTCTGCTCTAAGGTCCAGACATGGTGGAGTAGTTCTGCTCTCAGGTCCAGACATGGTGGGGTAGTTCTGCTCTAAGGTCCAGACATGGTGGGGTAGTTCTGCTCTAAGGTCCAGACATGGTGGGGTAGTTCTGCTCTAAGGTCCAGACATGGTGGGGTAGTTCTGCTCTAAGGTCCAGACATGGTGGGGTAGTTCTGTTGTAAGGTCCAGACATGGTGGGGTAGTTCTGTTGTAAGGTCCAGACATGGTGGGGTAGTTCTGCTCTAAGGTCCAGACATGGTGGGGTAGTTCTGCTCTAAGGTCCAGACATGGTGGGGTAGTTCTGTTGTAAGGTCCAGACATGGTGGGGTAGTTCTGCTCTAAGGTCCAGACATGGTGGGGTAGTTCTGTTGTAAGGTCCAGACATAGTGGGGTAGTTCTGCTCTAAGGTCCAGACATGGTGGGGTAGTTCTGCTCTAAGGTCCAGACATGGTGGGGTAGTTCTGCTCTAAGGTCCAGACATGGTGGGGTAGTTCTGTTGTAAGGTCCAGACATGGTGGGGTAGTTCTGCTCTAAGGTCCAGACATGGTGGGGTAGTTCTGCTCTAAGGTCCAGACATGGTGGGGTAGTTCTGTTGTAAGGTTCAGACATGGTGGGGTAGTTCTGTTGTAAGGTCCAGACATGGTGGGGTAGTTCTGTTGTAAGGTCCAGACATGGTGGGGTAGTTCTGCTCTAAGGTCCAGACATGGTGGGGTAGTTCTGCTTTAAGGTATAATTTTTTTATTCATTTTGACATTGTTTTGGGACCACTTTTTTTGCTCTGTTTGAAGGCTGTCAGCTTCTTCTCAGAGAATCACTTAGCCTTTCGACTAATGATCTCAGGTTCAGCCACCAGGTGGCACCCACCCTCCATGAAAACTTTCATAGGCTCTCTTTCACTCAGTAATCATGTAACAAGTCGACAG
Organism: Salmo salar; assembly: GCF_965601325.2. Taxonomy (NCBI): domain Eukaryota; kingdom Metazoa; phylum Chordata; class Actinopteri; order Salmoniformes; family Salmonidae; genus Salmo; species Salmo salar. The sequence goes on from NW_027675480.1 coordinate 19,147, forward strand.
GCTCCCAGAGGCAGGGCAATCAAAGGCTCCAACTCACTGAACTGCCCATCAGCCCAGACATTGTTATTATTCATACTGTTTGGAAACAGGTTCTATTCAGAACCTCTCAGACTAGAAAATAGAAATGATATTTACTATAGTGTTTTAAATTGTGTGCATCTGTGATAACTTTATGTAATATATCCTCTCTCTCTCTCAGGATATGAAAAAAGGCCGGCCACCTCTCGCCCAGCCATTCTAACAGTGGAAGCCAGGATCTGTGAGAAACTATGATAATAAACTATATAGATCACAGTGGTGTGGAGACCAGCCAACACCACTATATAGATCACAGTGGTGTGGAGACCAGCCAACACCAATATATAGATCACAGTGGTGTGGAGACCAGCCAACACCACTATATAGATCACAGTGGTGTGGAGACCAGCCAACACCACTATATAGATCACAGTGGTGTGGAGACCAGCCAACACCACTATATAGATCACAGTGGTGTGGAGACCAGCCAACACCACTATATAGATCACAGTGGTGTGGAGACCAGCCAACACCACTATATAGATCACAGTGTTGTGGAGACCAGCCAACACCACTATATAGATCACAGTGGTGTGGAGACCAGCCAACACCACTATATAGATCACAGTGGTGTGGAGACCAGCCAACACCACTATATAGATCACAGTGGTGTGGAGACCAGCCAACACCACTATATAGATCACAGTGGTGTGGAGACCAGCCAACACCACTATATAGATCACAGTGGTGTGGAGACCAGCCAACACCACTATATAGATCACAGTGTTGTGGAGACCAGCCAACACCACTATATAGATCACAGTGGTGTGGAGACCAGCCAACAATAACACCTCCTAACCCTAACCTGTCTGTCTGTCTGTATAGTAACACCTTCTAACTCTAACCTGTCTGTCTGTCTGTCTGTCTGTCTGTCTGTCTGTCTGTCTGTCTAGTAACACCTTCTAACCCTAACCAGTCTGTCTGTCTGTCTGTCTGTCTGTTCAGTAACACCTCCTAACCCTAACCTGTCTGTCTGTCTGTCTGTCTGTCTAGTAACACCTCCTAACCCTAACCTGTCTGCCTGTCACACGGGGTGTGATCGTTCTACAGTGGTCCCTGAAGCGCCGTGTGATTAGAACACTAAATTGTGCACTACAATTAACTGTGGACCTTGGTCAAACATAGTGCACTATATAGCCTAACACTCTTTTAGAACACTCATTTAGAACACTCTTTTAGAACACTCTTTTAGAACCCTCATTTAGAACCCTCATTTAGAACCCTCATTTAGAAAGCTCGTTTAGAACCCTCGTTTAGAACACTCATTTAGAACACTCTTTTAGAACACTCTTTTAGAACACTCTTTTAGAACACTCTTTTAGAACCCTCATTTAGAAAGCTCGTTTAGAACCCTCGTTTAGAACACTCTTTAGAACACTCATTTAGAACACTCATTTACAACGGACAGTTTCCAATGACGCAACAATCAGCGTTTGAGCTGGACACACTTTTTTCAGAAACTATTTACACAAAAACACACACAGTCCTTACAAAGTTTATCTCCAGAATGTGAGCAGTTTATTTTTGGATGCAAATGGTTCAGATATTCACAGAAGTATATATATATATATATAGCACAACACAATCATCCTAACCGGGAAAATGTAGGCTACATTTGTCGTAGCGCTAACTCACCATTGATTTGCCACCCTCTTTTCCCAAGACCGCTTCCTAATTCTGCTGCGATGCCTGCATTTCGTCAACAATGCTACTGCCATCCTAAGTGACCCGTTATACAAAATAAGAATTGTTCTTATCAGCCTGACTAGGGCTGGGCGATATATCGATATAAAAAATATATCGATATATATTTTAAATGTGATATGAAATTAGACCATTTCGCATATATCGATATAGTTGAAATTTGCGCTTTGATCCTTGCTCCAAGCAAGCTGCAGACCCGGAGCTCTCTGCGCTGCTCCCCGCGCCTCCTCTTTCATGCACAGAGGGCGGAGGGGCAGGAACAGACACTTCAACAAACATGGAGGAAGCAACAGCGTCTGCGGAGCGTTTTGACGAGGAATTGGTTAGTAAAAGAAAAAGCATTGGCTCAGTAATTTGGAGATGGTTCGGATTCAAAGTATCAGATGAGCAACAAAATCACGTTATATGTAGGCAGTGCCATAAAAAAAGTTACAGCCAGGGGTGGAAGCACTACAAATCTTTTTCACCACCTAAAACAGTGGCACAAACTGCAATACGAAGAGTGTGTGAAACTGCGCGCTGCAGAAGCCCCAGCCGCAAGCCGTCGACAACCCGAAAACGCCCCGAAACAAAGCTCACTGCAAACTTCATTTTCCCGCAGTGTGCCTTTATGAAAAGAAAATTGGCAAGTGGTGTACTATAACTACAGCGGTGTCCTATCACATTGCTAAAGATATGGTCCCTGTTGCAACTGTGGAACAAGTCGGATTCAAAAAGCTACTGAAAACTATGGACCCGAGATATGAGCTTCCCAACTACTTTACACGAGAAGCACTGCCACAAATGTCCACTGAAGTCAGGCAGAGCCTTGCTGACCGGCTCGCTAACGGGACCCATTTTGGCGTTGACCAGCGATATGTGGGTCGAGCAGGACAATGTGAGCCTTACATGAAGCGTGACATGTTCACTTCATTCAACGACTGGGGGAGATGAAAACAGCGTCGTGTCTCCAAAACAAGTTATTTCCCCCCAGGATCACACCGGTGAGCATATAGCTGAGGCCTCGCAGGACGCAAGCTGGGAAACTCCAAGAAAAGCATCCGGTTGCTATAACAACCGCCAACGGGAGCGACGTGGTCAGAGCGGTGGAGCTGAACGATGAGGATGCAGTGCTTCGGTCAGACTACACTTGGCTATTGGGGAGTGCAGTGTTTTATTAAGGACTATTCACATATTTTACTTTAAAGAAAAAAACATATTAAAATATTAGTTTTTTATTATTTTCCTTTGTGTCTGTCTGCAACTTGTTTTGTTTTATGCTGCTGTCTTGGCCAAAGATTGATTAATAAAACACAAAACATAAAGTGTTAAAAGTAAAATCACTTACAATACAGGATGGTAGATTTCAGAACCATATTTATTAGGTTATTGGATAAGAATTAGTGATGCATTGATGTGTTTACCACTTTAATGTTACAGCTGGTAAAGGTGAGGTAATTATGACTTTAAAATGCTGGTTAGCCTGTTGATATCATCAAGGTAACATATTTAGTTATTATGATAGACTATAGTTTTTTCTCTGGATTGAAGAGCCAACTGCAAAGTAACTAGAAACTAATGTTGACACGTAGGTAGGCCTAAACATTGTGGAGTTTTTAGTGGAGTAGAAATATGAAGTAGCATTAAATACTAAACATAAATACTAAGAACAACAACAAGAACGAAACATCAGTAAATGTACATACAGTATAGTCATCATTTATAAATTATACACAAATAATAATACATAAAAAATCACTTACAGGATTCAAATTCACAAAATAAATGATTATAATATTTGATATTTATGGTTAGGACTGGCGTTGATTTAAAAAATAAACTATGAAACAAGAAAATATTAATGTAGAATATTTCTAAAGCTTGATTTTGGAAAGCACTTAGTTGTATGAGTGTGTTAAAGTGAAAACGGAGTCAAATTTCTCGCATAAGCACATTTGTTTAATAGTTTTTTTATGATTCTGACAGGACATGGCATGAATGACAAGCGCGTCACCTGGGCCATTTCTCTGTGCAAGAGAATTGTAAGCTGTTTTTGGTACAGCTGGAAGAAAAGGAGACATCTTGCTGAAGTCCAGATTCAGCTGGGTCTGCCAAGTCACCAACTCATAACCGAGTCTGCCACACGCTGGGGATCAAGGCAGCAGATGATAGAGAGAGTCCTGGAGCAGGAAGGAGCACTGGCCAAAGTCCTGTCTAATGACAAAAAGACCAGGCACCTTGTCCCTACCTGGCAGGACTTAGAGGTCCTAGAAGCAGTCCAAAAGGTCCTGAAACCTCTCCAGGACTTTACCGATGCTTTGTCAGGTGAGGAGTACGTCACTCTATCATATGTAAAACCTGTGCTGCACCTTTTTAACGAAAGTCTCCTGGCATGTGAAGAGGGTGATAGCGAGCTTTGCAAATCGATCAAGACCAGCATTGTTGAGTACCTCAACCGCAAGTATTCTGACCCAGCCACTACTGACCTATTGGAGATGGCTTCATTTGTGGATCCACGCTTCAGGGCCACCTATATCCCAAGTGAAAAAGTTGATGCATTGAAGCACAGAGCTGTCTTGGAGGTGGAGACGCTACTGGCTGATCAGAGCAGCTGTCAACCGCCTTACCTACGTGTGCCAACTGTGCCTGAGCCTGCAGATGGAGAAGCAGCAGTGGCACCAAAAGCTAAGACAGTGGCAAGCTTCTTCAAGCAGCGCACAGCCACCACCACTGCGCCACCAACCAAGAGGGAGGCTATTGAAAATGAACTGTCAAGTTACTTGCAGTCAGCAAGTGTGGAGAGTGACACTGATCCCCTCAAGTGGTGGAAGGATCATGAAGTTGTCTTTCCAGCTCTGAGCCACCTGGCAAAAAAAGTATCTCTTGGTACCAGCTACCAGTTCACCCTCCGAAAGGGTTTTCAGCTGCAGTGGCAATATCGTGACCTGCCACAGAGCATCTCTGAAGCCGGATGCCGTTGACAGGCTGGTGTTTCTCGCACAAAATCTTTAAACGAAGGAGGACACGCTTGTCTTCTAATGTCTACCTCAAGACAGCATTACTGTTTATCAAAGTAAAAAAAGAGGGGGAAAATGTTTATTGAGTTGATAGTCTGTTTCTTGTGCAACTGGTTGAGGCTGTTCAGATAAGAAATGGAGTTAACAAAAAGCAAATGGTAATCTCAGGCTGATGTTTAAAACACATTTTCTCAAACTGAGCACTTTATTTTGTTCTTTATTTATATATAATTGCTGCCCTTACTAGGGTTTGTCATATTTTATTATTTTGTAATGTTCGTTATTTGCATCTGTGGATTTGTTAGAAAGGAGAAGAAATCTGTAATTTGATTTTAATAAGCCATTTAAAGTTGTCAAACTAAAAAAAAGTTGACTTTTCTCATAAATATATATAATATTTATTTCAGAAAAAGATAGGCCTATTTTATTTTATAGGCTATTTTTGTTTAAGATATTTGTATTTATTTAAATGTGCACCTTATGGAGCTTTGATTTCAAAAAAGGTCGTCCTGTTGTTCTACAGTGTTTATGTTTACATGTTGTTGTTATTTGAACAGCTGAGCATTTAATCTGAACCAGGTGAAGAGCCCTGTTTATTATTTATTCATTTGATTTTTCAACTGTTCACTGAAATAGCCGCTTTCAATAAAACTACTTGAGACATGTCATATCTGGCTTTGACTTTGACTGAACATTTGCTCTCACTTTGCAGAAAAAAATATCAGGATATATATCTTATATCGATATTCAGCCTAAATATATCGGGATATGACTTTTGGTCCATATCGCCCAGCCCTAGCTCAAGCATTATTGAGCACATCTGCAGCAATAAGTGACTGACTGACCTGACAGGTGACCTGCCATGATACTATGCCTTTAGAGGTGGGGGTGGAAATGCAGTTGTTGTTCAGTCACTGCATGAATATTAAATATGGGTTATGCATATTCCATTTTTTTTGTCCTCTAGTAAAACAAGTTGTTGTTGAACCAACTACCAATACTTCAATAAAATAGACGACTATTACATATTGGCCTGTGTTTTCTTGCTGTGTTTCCATCCAGTAAAACTGTTAAGGAGAGAACGTTAGCATACAAAAGCTGTCCTCAATCTTCAGCTGGAAAGATGTCCAGTTCCAGTTATGATATTGGCAAATACTGTTTGTGGTTTCTGAAAGTACAGAATAAAGAGGAATTATTCATTAGAATACAATATAAGGATATAGCAATAAAACAATATTACAAATAACATAAAAATAGTTTATTGCATTGACAAAATCCCAGATGAGTTCTAACAGTAAGAAAGTAACTTTTGAGCTCCACAAGGGGGCAAGGCAGGGCAGAACAGAGCCATGCTGAATAGACCAAATAAACAAACCATGGTCATATGTTTTATTTAACAACTAATTATTATTTACCTATGATGGCCTACACCGGCCAAACTCGGACAACGCTGGGCCAATTGTGCGCTGCCCTATGGGACTCCCAATCACAGCCAGTTGTGATACAGCCTGGATTTGAACCAGGGAGTCTGTAGTGACGTCTCTAGCACTGATGTGCAGTGCCTTTGACCGCTGCGCCACTAGGGAGTCATAATGCCATGTAGCTTCAAAATACAACACAAGATAATACTTCTCTGACGCAATTAGCATTGTTTTACAGAGCTGATAGAAAAATGTAGCTAGCTACCTAAGCACGATTGAATATAACACCATAAAGGGTATGTTACGCCTCTAGAAAGAGGGAACGCAACACCCTGCTACAACTTAACTCTCCGTGTTGTGAAAGAGATATGGACTGTAGGTGTGAGCAAGGATGACAAAAAGGCAGAGAATACCGTTAACAGGGAATTTATTCCTTCACGTGGTAAGGTTGGGGAAAAGGGGCTGGACAGAACCAAAGCAAAGAAAGTAAATATCAAAACCCCCTCTCCTACCTTACCTGCCTACCCACTACTTACCTAACTAGCACCACCTGGTGAACTAACCAAAATAGAGGGGGTGGTCCGCCCAGGTCTTTCCTAGTGTGCATAGACAATAAACTACTACGGGTATATGTATGCCCGCGGGCCTCTTGCCTAAACACTCCCTAGGTGCCTTCCCCTTCCCCCCTGGGAACAAAGGAAACAGAATTACACAAATGTACAAACTACTTCACAACAAAACCTGAGAAAACACTAACCCAGGACATTAAAGAAAACTCTCTGAGCACTAAACACAGAACATAACAATAAGCTTACTCAGCAACAACTAACTAAGTACATACCCAATTCCTGAGAAACAACCAACATACATATATATATATATATATATATATATATATATATATATATATATAACCCTCTGCCATCAACCTCCTCTCTCTCTCAGCAAAAATCTCTGTGTCTCTCTCTTCCCCTGAACAACAGCACACTGGCTTTAGGTGGGGTTGTTAATTGGAGACAGCTGCGTCCTGACGAGGGGGCGGGGTCAGCTCTCCAATCAGCAATGGGGCCAACCAATCAGCTGCTTGGAGAACTTCAGGAAGCCATTACCTGAAACACACTCACAAATACACAAACTACAACACAGAAACTGGGGAACGTGACTGTGTGTTTGTCCAGTGTGTGTGTGTGTGTGTGTCCACTGTGTGTGTGTCCACAGTGTGTGTGTGTGTGTGTGTATGTCCACTGTGTGTGTGTGTGTGTCCACTGTGTGTGTGTGTCCACTGTGTGTGTGTGTGTGTGTGTGTGTGTGTGTGTGTGTTTGTCCACTGTGTGTGTGTGTGTGTGTGTGTGTGTGTGTGTTTGTGTCCACTGTGTGTGTGTGTCCACTGTGTTTGTGTGTGTGTGTGTGTGTGTGTGTGTGTGTGTGTGTGTGTGTGTGTGTGTGTGTGTGTGTGTGTGTGTGTGTGTGTGTGTGTGTCCACTGTGTGTGTGTGTCCACTGTGTTTGTGTGTGTGTGTGTGTATGTGTGTGTGTGTGTGTGTGTGTCCGTCCACTGTGTGTGTGTGTGTCCACTGTGTGTGCGTCCACTGTGTGTGCGCGTGTGTTTTTGTCCAGTGTGTGTGTGTGTGTCCAGTGTGTTTGTGTGTGTGTGTGTCTGTGTGTGTGTGTGTGTGTGTGTGTGTGTGTGTGTGTGTGTGTGTGTGTGTGTGTGTGTGTGTGTGTGTGTGTGTGTGTGTGTGTGTGGTGTGTTGGTTTGTCCAGTGTGTGTGTGTTTGTCCAGTGTGAGCTTGTCCAGCGTGTGTGTGTGTTGGTTTGTCCAGTGTGTGTGTGTTTGTCCAGTGTGTGTGTGTGTGTCCAGTGTGAGCTTGTCCAGCGTGTGTGTGTGTTTCCAGTGTGTGTTTGTGTGTCCAGTGTGTGTGTTTGTTTGTCCAGTGTGTGTGTGTGTGTGTTTGTCTAGTGTGTGTGTGTTTGTCTAGTGTGTGTGTGTGTGTGTGTGTGTTTGTCTAGTGTGTGTCCTGTGTGTCCAGCATGTGTGTATCCACTGTGTGTGAATGTCCAGTGTGTGTGTCAGGTTATTATTTCCACTGAGGAATCATCATAATGAACCCTAAATCCTGGATAGAGGGGCTCAGTGAATGTGGAGGTGAATGTGA
>NW_027675480.1:32500-75000 GCF_965601325.2 Salmo salar
TAACCTCTCACCATTACCAATAACAGAGGATACAACAAAACATGCTAACCTCTCACCATTACCAATAACAGAGGCTACAACAAAACATGCTAACCTCACCATTACCAATAACAGAGGATACAACAAAACATGCTAACCTCTCACCATTACCAATAACAGAGGATACAACAAAACATGCTAACCTCTCACCATTACCAATAACAGAGGATACAACAAAACATGCTAACCTCTCACCATTACCAATAACAGAGGCTACAACAAAACATGCTAACCTCTCACCATTACCAATAACAGAGGCTACAACAAAACATGCTAACCTCTCACCATTACCAATAACAGAGGCTACAACAAAACATGCTAACCTCTCACCATTACCAATAACAGAGGCTACAACAAAACATGCTAACCTCTCACCATTACCAATAACAGAGGCTACAACAAAACATGCTAACCTCTCACCATTACCAATAACAGAGGATACAACAAAACATGCTAACCTCTCACCATTACCAATAACAGAGGATACAACAAAACATGCTAACCTCTCACCATTACCAATAACAGAGGATACAACAAAACATGCTAACCTCTCACCATTACCAATAACAGAGGCTACAACAAAACATGCTAACCTCTCACCATTACCTATAACAGAGGCTACAACAAAACATGCTAACCTCTCACCATTACCAATAACAGAGGCTACAACAACACATGCTAACCTCTCACCATTACCAATAACAGAGGCTACAACAAAACATGCTAACCTCTCACCATTACCAATAACAGAGGCTACAACAAAACATGCTAACCTCTCACCATTACCAATAACAGAGGGGGTTTGATCTTTGTGCCTCCGTTTCTCATTTATCATCATTCACGATTCATTCATGGTTATTCATAATCATGGTAGCATCCACATGAATGTAGAAGTCACTGACAATAGAAGTGAAGTGACTCCAAAATGACAGGACATTATTTACTATTCAGTATCCATTAGGAAAAACATCATCCAAAACACAACCAAGACCAACTGCAAATGAATTCAACAAGTTAGTAGAATCACAAGCCTCACTGCAGGTGTCAGGAATCCCGCTTCCTGAGTCTGTTTCTGCCTGAGCTGACTGTTTTCTGTTTGGAGTCTAAGGGTGCGTTCAGAAACCTATCTGGTTGCTAGGCGACGAAGTTAGGCGGGAGATCTAGTGATATTATTACCCTGTCTGGTTGCCAGGCGACGAAGTTAGGCGGGAGATCTAGTGATATTATTACCCTATCTGGTTGCTAGGCGACGAAGTTAGGCGGGAGATCTAGTGATTACCCTACACCTGCATCTCATCAACCTTCTGCACACCTGGTCCTGATCATCACCTCTTCATAAGCCCTGAGCTGACATCCATTCCCTGCTGGATCGTTAGCAACGAACAGCCTCATGTTTCCTGAGCTAGTCTTGTTGTTTTGTTCTTGTTACTGGTTACTCCCCCCCCGTTTACTCTGTCTACAGTCATCCTCCCGGAACATTCAACTCCCTTGCCTGGCCGTCGGTGGATACAGTGACGTCATTGAATCCACCCATCTACTCTCATCAACTCACCTCCGCTTCGTCTCCTGGATCACTCAAATTACACATCAAGACTACCAATAAATACTCACCTTCATTTTACTCACCTTGTCCTGGTCTGCTTCTGGGTTCTGTCTTAGAGAAACGTGACAGCGGGCATGGAATATGGGACAACATTCTAAACTTATGACTACTTTAATACACTATAAGTAATATGTCCGAATAATTACGACTTTTTCAAATGGGAGAACTACATGCATAAAGTACTTTCATATCTGATAATACTGACCTCAGAGTCTCCAGTTTACAGTGGGGATTCCCCAGTCCAGCAGAGAGCAGCTTCACTCCTGAATCCTTCAGGTCATTGTTACTCAGGTCCAGCTCTCTCAGGTGTGAGGGGTTTGAACTGAGAACTGAGGCCAACACTTTACAGGATGTCTTTCTGAGTTTACAGCCTGACAGCCTGCAAAGAGTCAAATCATATTAAAATCACACTGCTATTCTTTGGTGGTGAAAATAGTAGCAGTATAATTTTTCAACATATGAAACCTTCCATATCTATTCGTAAATGAATGTATCATTAAAAATGACAAATGATCAAAGTATTGCCTGCAGATAGAAACATGTATAGTACAAATATTTGAGTAGACTGACCAGACCAGTTTAAAAGCAGTATCAGTCAAAAGACAGACAGTGAGGTATCAGATTTAGATTGTATTGAGTATACAGTCCACACCATATCTATTTTGACAGTGAAGATAACATTTTAAATGAGGCTCTAAACTCCAACATTTTGGATTTCAGATCAAATGTTTCATATGAGGTGACAGTATATAATGTCACCTTTTATTTGAGGATATTTTCATACATATCTGTTTCACCATTTAGAAAAATGAAAGCACTTTATGTATCTAGTCCCCCTATTTAAAGAAGTCATATGTTTTCTGACCAATTAACTCATAGTGTATTAAATTAGTCAAATGATTAGTATTTGGTCCCATATTCTTTGACTGCAATGACTACATCAAGCCTGTGACTGCCATGATCGAGAAAGATCATGAATAATAATGAGTGAGAGAGTTACAGAGGATACAACAAAACATGCTAACCTCTCACCATTACCAATAACAGAGGCTACAACAAAACATGCTAACCTCTCACCATTACCAATAACAGAGGCTACAACAAAACATGCTAACCTCTCACCATTACCAATAACAGAGGCTTCAACAAAACATGCTAACCTCTCACCATTACCAATACAGAGGCTACAACAAAACATGCTAACCTCTCACCATTACCAATAACAGAGGCTACAACAAAACATGCTAACCTCTCACCATTACCAATAACAGAGGATACAACAGAACATGCTAACCTCTCACCATTACCAATAACAGAGGCTACAACAAAACATGCTAACCTCTCACCATTACCAATAACAGAGGCTACAACAAAACATGCTAACATCTCACCATTACCAATGACAGAGGGGGTATGATCTTTGTACCTCTGTAAATTTCTCATTCCTCATTATTCACGACTAATTCCTGATTATTCATAATCATGGTAGCATCCACATGAATGTAGAAGTGTTCAGAAACATCTTCTATTCTTACTGACAATACAAGTGAAGTGACTCCAAAATGACAGGACATTATTCACCATTCAGTTTCTATTAGGAAAAATATAATCCTAAACACAACCAAGACAAACTGGAAATGAATTCAACAAGTTAGTAGAATCACACGCTTGATGTAATCACTGCAGGTATGGAATATTGGACCCAACACTAAACTTTTGACTAAATTAATTTGTCCAAATAATTAAGACTTCTTCAAATAGGAGAACTAAACTCAGCAAAAAAAGAAACGTCCTCTCACTGTCATTTGCGTTTATTTTCATCAAACTTAACATGTGTAAATATTTGTATGAACATAACAACATTCAACAACTATGACATAAACTGAACAAGTTCCACAGACATGTGACTCACAGAAATGGAATAATGTGTCCCTGAACAAAGGGGGGTCAAAATCAAAAGTAACAGTCAGTATCTGGTGTGGCCACCAGCTGCATTAAGTACTGCAGTGCATCTCCTCCTCATGGACTGCACCAGATTTGCCAGTTCTTGATGTGAGATGTTACCCCACTCTTCCACCAAGGCACCTGCAAGTTCCTGGACATTTTGGGGGGGAATGGCCTTAGCCCTCACCCTCCGATCCAACAGGTCCCAGATGTGCTCAATGGGATTGAGATCCGGGCTCTTCGCTGGCCATGGCAGAACACTGACATTCCTGTCTTGCAGGAAATCACGCACAGAACAAGCTGTATGGCTGGTGGCATTGTCATGCTGCAGGGTCATGTCAGGATGAGCCTGCAGGAAGGGTACCACATGAGAGAGGAGGATGTCTTCCCTGTAACGCACATCGTTGAGATTGCCTGCAATGACAACAAGCTCAGTCCGGTGATGCTGTAACACACTGCCCCAGACCATGACGGACCCTCCACCTCCAAATCGATCCCGCTCCAGAGTACAGGCCTCGGTGTAACGCTCATTCCTTCGACGATAAACGCGAATCCGACCATCACCCCTGGTGAGCCAAAACCTCGACTCGTCAGTGAAGAGCACTTTTTGCCAGTCCTGTCTGGTCCAGCGATGGTGGGTTTGTGCCCATAGGTGACGTTGTTGCCGGTGATGTCTGGTGAGGACCTGCCTTACAACAGGTCTACAAGCCCTCAGTCCAGTCTATCTCAGCCTGTTGCGGACAGTCTGAGGACTGATGGAGGGATTGTGCATTCCTGGTGTAACTCGGGCAGTTGTTGCCATCCTGTACCTGTCCCGCAGGTGTGATGTTCGGATGTACCGATCCTGCGCAGGTGTTGTTACACGTGACCCTGCCACTGTGAGGACGATCAGCTGTCCGTCCTGTCTCCCTGTAGCGCTGTCTAAGGCGTCTCATAGTACGAACATTGCAATTTATTGCCCTGGCCACATCTGCAGTCCTTGTGCCTCCTTGCAGCATGCCTAAGGCACATTCACGCAGATGAGCAGGGACCCTGGGCATCTTTCTTTTGGTGTTTTTCAGAGTCAGTAGAAAGGCCTCTTTCGTGTCCTAAGATTTCATAACTGTGACCTTCATTGCCTACCATCTGTAAGCTGTTAGTGTCTTAACGACCGTTCCACAGGTGCATGTTCATTAATTGTTTATGGTTCATTGAACAAGCATGGGGAAACAGTGCTTAAACCCTTTACAATGAAGATCTGTGAAGTTATTTGGATTTTTACGAATTATCTTTGAAAGACAGGGTCCTGAAAAAGGGATGTTTCTTTTTTTGTTGAGTTTAGATGCATAAAGTGCTTTCATATCTAAACGGTAAAAAATACAGTCTTGGCCAAAAGTTTTGAGAATGACACAAATATTAATTTTCACAAAGTCTGCTGCCTCAGTTTGTATGATGGCAATTTGCATATACTCCAGAATGTTATGAAGAGTGATCAGATAAATTGCAAATAATTGCCAAGTCCCTCTTTGCCATGCAAATGAACTGAATCCCCAAAAAACATTTCCACTGCATTTCAGCCCTGCCACAAAAGGACCAGCTGACATCATGTCAGTGATTCTCTCGGTAACACAGGTGTGAGTGTTGACGAGGACAAGGCTGGAGATCACTCTGTCATGCTGATTGTGTTTGCATAACAGACTGGAAGCTTCAAAAGGAGGGTGGTGCTTGGAATCATTGTTCTTCCTCTGTCAACATGGTTACCTGCAAGGAAACACGTGTCATCATCATTGCTTTGCACACAAAGGGCTTCACAGGCAAGGATATTGCTGCCAGTAAGATTGCACCTAAATCAACCATTTATCGGATCATCAAGAACTTCAAGGAGAGCGGTTCAATTGTTGTGAAGAAGGCTTCAGGGCGCCCAAGAAAGTCCAGCAAACGCCAGGACCGTCTCCTAAAGTTGATTCAGCTGCGGGATCGGGGCACCACCAGTACAGAGCTTGCTCAAGAATGGCAGCAGGCAGGTGTGAGTGCATCTGCACGCACAGTGAGGCGAAGACTTTCGGAGGATGGCCTGGTGTCAAGAAGGGCAGCAAAGAAGCAACTTCTCTCCAGGAAAAACATCAGGGACAGACTGATATTCTGCAAAAGGTACAGGGATTGGATTGCTGAGGACTGGGGTAAGTCATTTTTTCTGATGAATCCCCTTTCTGATTGTTTGAGGCATCCGGAAAAAAGCTTGTCTGGAGAAGGCAAGGTGAGAGCTACCATCAGTCCTGTGTCATGCCAACAGTAAAGCATCCTGAGACCATTCATGTGTGGGGTTGCTTCTCAGCCAAGGGAGTGGGCTCACTCACAATTTTGCCAAAGAACACAGCATGAATAAAGAATGGTACCAACACATCCTCCGAGAGCAACTTCTCCCAACCAGTCAGGAACAGTTTGGTGACGAACAATGCCTTTTCCAGCATGATGGAGCACTTTGCCATAAGGCAAAAGTGATAACTAAGTGGCTCTGGGAACAAAACATTGATATTTTGGGTCCATGGCCAGGAAACTCCCCAGACCTTAATCCCATTGAGAACTTGTGGTCAATCCTCAAGAGGCAGGTGGACAAACAAAAACCCACAAATTCCGACAAACTCCAAGCATTGATTATGCAAGAATGGGCTGCCATCAGTCAGGATGTGGCCCAGAGGTTAATTGACAGCATGCCAGGGCAGATTGCAGAGGTCTTGGAAAAGAATGGTCAGCACTGCAAATATTGACTCATTGCTTCAACTTCATATGATTGTCAATAAAAGCCTTTGACACTTATGAAATGCTTGTAATTATACTTCAGTATTCCATAGTAACATCTGACAAAAATATCTAAAGACACTGAAGCAGCAGACTTTGTGAAAATTAATATTTGTGTCATTCTCAAAACTTGTGGCCACGACTGTATATGTATGAACACCTTTAAACAAAAGGTGACGTTCTGTACTGTCACCTAATATCCAACATTCTATCTCAAATCCAAAATGCTGGAGCATAGCACCAAATGTAAAACTGTAAGCTTCACTGTCCAAACACATATGGTGTGGACTATGTGTGTCTGGTAAACACATGTGGATCTGGTGAACAGTTATCACTTGTTGACCAACTACAGGAATACTGACCTCAGAGTCTCCAGTTTACAGTGGGGATTCCCCAGTCCAGCAGAGAGCAGCTTCACTCCTGAATCCTTCAGGTCATTGTTACTCAGGTCTAGCTCTCTCAGGTGTGAGGGGTTTGACCTCAGAGCTGAGACCAGAGAATCACAGCCTTCCTCTGTGACTCCACAGCCTGACAGCCTGCAAAGAGTCAAATCATATTAAAATCACACTGCTATGCTTTGGTGGTGAAAATAGTGGCAGTATCATTTTTCAACATATTCAGATATCAGTGTCCTGAAACCTTCCATATCTATTCGTAAATTAATGTATCATCATTAAAAATGACAAATGATCAAAGTATTGCCTGCAGATAGAAACATGTATAGTACAAATATTTGAGTAGACTGACCAGACCAGTTTAAAAGCAGTATCAGTCAAAAGACAGACAGTGAGGTATCAGATTTAGATTGTATTGAGTATACAGTCCACACCATATCTATTTTGACAGTGAAGCTAACATTTTAAATGTGGCTCTATACTCCAACATTTTGGATTTCAGATCAAATGTTTCATATGAGGTTACAGTATATAATGTCACCTTTTATTTGAGGGTATTTTAATACATACAGTTGAAGTCAGAAGTTTACATATACCTTAGCCAAATGCATTTAAACTCAATTTTTACAATTCCTGACATTTAATCCTAGTAAAAATCCCCTGTCTTAGGTCAGTTAGGATCACCACTTTATTTTAAGAATGTGAAATGTCAGAATAATAGTAGAGAAAATGATTAATTTCAGCTTTTATTTCTTTCATCACATTCCCAGTGGGTCAGAAGTTTACATACACTCAATTAGTATTTGGTAGCATTGCCTTTAAATGGTTTAACTTGGGTTAAACGTTTCGGGTAGCCTTCCACAAGCTTCCCACAATAAGTTGGGTGAATTTTGGCCCATTCCTCCTGAAAGAGCTGGTGTAACTGAGTCAGGTTTGTAGGCCTCTTGCTCGCACACGCTTTTTCAGTTCTGCCCACAAATTTTCTATAGGATTGAGGTCAAGGTTTTGTGATGGCCACTCCAATACCTTGACTTTGTTGTCCTTAATCCATTTTGCCACAACTTTGGAAGTATGCTTGGGGTCATTTTCCATTTGGAAGACCCATTTGTGACCAAGCTTTAACTTCCTGACTGATGTCTTGAGATGTTGCTTCAATATATCCACGTAATTTTCCGCCGTCATGATGCCATCTATTTTGTGAAGTGCACCAGTCCCTCCTGCAGCAAAACACCCCCACAACATGATGCTGCCACCCCCGGGCTTCACGGTTGGGATGGTGTTCTTCGGCTTGCAAGCCTCCCCCTTTTTCCTCCAAACATAACGATGGTCATTATGGCCAAACAGTTCTTGTATTGTTTCATCTGACCAGAGGACATTTCTTCAAAAAGTATGATCTTTGTCCCCATGTGCAGTTGCAAACTGTAGTCTGGCTTTTTTTATGGTGGTTTTGGAGCAGTGGCTTCGTCCTTGCAGAGCGGCCTTTCAGATTATGTCGATATAGGACTCGTTTTACTGTGGATATAGATACTTTTGTACCTGTTTCCTCCAACATCTTCACAAGGTCCTTTGCTGTTGTTCTGGGATTGATTTGCACCAAAGTAAGTTCATCTCTAGGAGACAGAACGCGTCTCCTTCCTGAGCGGAATGGCGGCTGTGTGGTCCCATGGTGTTTAGACTTGCGTACTATTGATTGAACAGATGAACGCGTTACATTCAGGCGTTTGGAAATTGTTCCCAAGGATGAACCATACTTGTGGAGGTCTACAATTTTTTTTCTGAGATCTTGGCTGATTTCTTTTTATTTTCCCATGATGTCAAGCAAAGAGGCACTGAGTTTGAAGGTAGGCCTTGAAATACATCCAAATGATGTCAATTAGCCTACCAGATGCTTCTAAAGCCATAACATGATTTTCTGGAATTTTCCATGCTGTTTAAAGGCACAGTCAACTTAGTGTATGTAAACTTCTGACCCACTGGAATTGTGATACAGTGAATTATAAGTGAAATAATCTGTCTGTAAACAATTGTTTCAAAAATTACTTGTGTCATGCACAAAGTAGATGTCCTAACCGACTTGCCAAAACTATATAGTTTGTTAACAAGAAATTTGTGGAGAGGTTCAAAAACACGTTTTAATGACTCCAACCTAAGTGTATGTTAACTTCCGACTTCAACTGTATGTGATTGACGATTAAAAATTAAATTCTGATGATGCCATGATTAAGAAAAATCATGAATAAATCATGAATCAGAATGAGTGAGAAAGTTACAGAGGCTACAACAAAACATGCTAACCTCTCACCATTACCAATAACAGAGGCTACAACAAAACATGCTAACCTCTCACCATTACCAATAACAGAGGCTACAACAAAACATGCTAACCTCTCACCATTACCAATAACAGAGGCTACAACAAAACATGCTAACCTCTCACCATTACCAATAACAGAGGCTACAACAAAACATGCTAACCTCTCACCATTACCAATAACAGAGGCTTCAACAAAACATGCTAACCTCTCACCATTACCAATAACAGAGGCTACAACAAAACATGCTAACCTCTCACCATTACCAATAACAGAGGCTACAACAAAACATGCTAACCTCTCACCATTACCAATAACAGAGGATACAACAAAACATGCTAACCTCTCACCATTACCAATAACAGAGGATACAACAAAACATGCTAACCTCTCACCATTACCAATAACAGAGGATACAACAAAACATGCTAACCTCTCACCATTACCAATAACAGAGGCTACAACAAAACATGCTAACCTCTCACCATTACCAATAACAGAGGCTACAACAAAACATGCTAACCTCTCACCATTACCAATTGCAGAGGCTACAACAAAACATGCTAACCTCTCACCATTACAAATAGCAGAGGCTACAACAAAACATGCTAACCTCTCACCATTACCAATAACAGAGACTACAACAAAACATGCTAACCTCTCACCATTACCAATAACAGAGGCTACAACAAAACATGCTAACCTCTCACCATTACCAATAACAGAGGCTACAACAAAACATGCTAACCTCTCACCATTACCAATAACAGAGGCTACAACAAAACATGCTAACCTCTCACCATTACCAATAACAGAGGCTACAACAAAACATGCTAACCTCTGACCATTACCAATAACAGAGGCTACAACAAAACATGCTAACCTCTCACCATTACCAATAACAGAGGCTACAACAAAACATGCTAACCTCTCACCATTACCAATAACAGAGGCTACAACAAAACATGCTAACCTCTCACCATTACCAATAACAGAGGATACAACAAAACATACTAACCTCTCACCATTACCAATAACAGAGGCTACAGCAAAACATGCTAACCTCTCACCATTACCAGTAACAGAGGCTACAACAAAACACGCTAACCTCTCACCATTACCAATAACAGAGGATACAACAAAACATGCTCACCTCTCACCATTACCAATAACAACGGCTACAACAAAACATGCTAACCTCTCACCATTACCAATAACAGAGAATACAACAAAACATGCTAACCTCTCACCATTACCAATAAAGGAGGCTACAACAAAACATGCTAACCTCTCACCATTACCAATAACAGAGGATACAACAAAACATACTAACCTCTCACCATTACCAATAACAGAGGCTACAACAAAACATGCTAACCTCTCACAATTACCAATAACAGAGGCTACAACAAAACATGCTAACCTCTCACCATTACCAATAACAGAGGCTACAACAAAACATGCTAACCTCTCACCATTACCAATAACAGAGGGGGTTTGATCTTTGTGCCTCCGTTTCTCATTTATCATCATTCACGATTCATTCATGGTTATTCATAATCATGGTAGCATCCACATGAATGTAGAAGTCACTGACAATAAAAGTGAAGTGACGCCAAAATGACAAGAGACATTATTTACTATTCAGTATCTATTAGGAAAAACATCATCCAAAACACAACCAAGACCAACTGCAAATGAATTCAACAAGTTAGTAGAATCACAAGCCTCACTGCAGGTGTCAGGAATCCCGCTTCCTGAGTCTGTTTCTGCCTGAGCTGACTGTTTTCTGTTTGGAGTCTAAGGGTGCGTTCAGAAACCTATCTGGTTGCCAGGCGACGAAGTTAGGCGGGAGATCTAGTGATATTATTACCCTGTCTGGTTGCCAGGCGACGAAGTTAGGCGGGAGATCTAGTGATTACCCTACACCTGCATCTCATCAACCTTCTGCACACCTGGTCCTGATCATCACCTCTTCATAAGCCCTGAGCTGACATCCATTCCCTGCTGGATCGTTAGCAACGAACAGCCTCATGTTTCCTGAGCTAGTCTTGTTGTTTTGTTCTTGTTACTGGTTACTCCCCCCCCCGTTTACTCTGTCTACAGTCATCCTCCCGGAACATTCAACTCCCTTGCCTGGCCGTCGGTGGATACAGTGACGTCATTGAATCCACCCATCTACTCTCATCAACTCACCTCCGCTTCGTCTCCTGGATCACTCAAATTACACATCAAGACTACCAATAAATACTCACCTTCATTTTACTCACCTTGTCCTGGTCTGCTTCTGGGTTCTGTCTTAGAGAAACGTGACAGCGGGCATGGAATATGGGACAACATGCTAAACTTATGACTACTTTAATACACTATAAGTAATATGTCCGAATAATTACGACTTTTTCAAATGGGAGAACTACATGCATAAAGTACTTTCATATCTGATAATACTGACCTCAGAGTCTCCAGTTTACAGTGGGGATTCCCCAGTCCAGCAGAGAGCAGCTTCACTCCTGAATCCTTCAGGTCATTGTTACTCAGGTCCAGCTCTCTCAGGTGTGAGGGGTTTGAACTGAGAACTGAGGCCAACACTTTACAGGATGTCTTTCTGAGTTTACAGCCTGACAGCCTGCAAAGAGTCAAATCATATTAAAATCACACTGCTATTCTTTGGTGGTGAAAATAGTAGCAGTATAATTTTTCAACATATGAAACCTTCCATATCTATTCGTAAATGAATGTATCATTAAAAATGACAAATGATCAAAGTATTGCCTGCAGATAGAAACATGTATAGTACAAATATTTGAGTAGACTGACCAGACCAGTTTAAAAGCAGTATCAGTCAAAAGACAGACAGTGAGGTATCAGATTTAGATTGTATTGAGTATACAGTCCACACCATATCTATTTTGACAGTGAAGATAACATTTTAAATGAGGCTCTAAACTCCAACATTTTGGATTTCAGATCAAATGTTTCATATGAGGTGACAGTATATAATGTCACCTTTTATTTGAGGATATTTTCATACATATCTGTTTCACCATTTAGAAAAATGAAAGCACTTTATGTATCTAGTCCCCCTATTTAAAGAAGTCATATGTTTTCTGACCAATTAACTCATAGTGTATTAAATTAGTCAAATGATTAGTATTTGGTCCCATATTCTTTGACTGCAATGACTACATCAAGCCTGTGACTGCCATGATCGAGAAAGATCATGAATAATAATGA
This sequence comes from Salmo salar, assembly GCF_965601325.2. Taxonomy (NCBI): domain Eukaryota; kingdom Metazoa; phylum Chordata; class Actinopteri; order Salmoniformes; family Salmonidae; genus Salmo; species Salmo salar. Next base: position 44,806 of record NW_027675480.1, read on the forward strand.
GTGAGAGAGTTACAGAGGATACAACAAAACATGCTAACCTCTCACCATTACCAATAACAGAGGCTACAACAAAACATGCTAACCTCTCACCATTACCAATAACAGAGGCTACAACAAAACATGCTAACCTCTCACCATTACCAATAACAGAGGCTTCAACAAAACATGCTAACCTCTCACCATTACCAATACAGAGGCTACAACAAAACATGCTAACCTCTCACCATTACCAATAACAGAGGCTACAACAAAACATGCTAACCTCTCACCATTACCAATAACAGAGGATACAACAGAACATGCTAACCTCTCACCATTACCAATAACAGAGGCTACAACAAAACATGCTAACCTCTCACCATTACCAATAACAGAGGCTACAACAAAACATGCTAACATCTCACCATTACCAATGACAGAGGGGGTATGATCTTTGTACCTCTGTAAATTTCTCATTCCTCATTATTCACGACTAATTCCTGATTATTCATAATCATGGTAGCATCCACATGAATGTAGAAGTGTTCAGAAACATCTTCTATTCTTACTGACAATACAAGTGAAGTGACTCCAAAATGACAGGACATTATTCACCATTCAGTTTCTATTAGGAAAAATATAATCCTAAACACAACCAAGACAAACTGGAAATGAATTCAACAAGTTAGTAGAATCACACGCTTGATGTAATCACTGCAGGTATGGAATATTGGACCCAACACTAAACTTTTGACTAAATTAATTTGTCCAAATAATTAAGACTTCTTCAAATAGGAGAACTAAACTCAGCAAAAAAAGAAACGTCCTCTCACTGTCATTTGCGTTTATTTTCATCAAACTTAACATGTGTAAATATTTGTATGAACATAACAACATTCAACAACTATGACATAAACTGAACAAGTTCCACAGACATGTGACTCACAGAAATGGAATAATGTGTCCCTGAACAAAGGGGGGTCAAAATCAAAAGTAACAGTCAGTATCTGGTGTGGCCACCAGCTGCATTAAGTACTGCAGTGCATCTCCTCCTCATGGACTGCACCAGATTTGCCAGTTCTTGATGTGAGATGTTACCCCACTCTTCCACCAAGGCACCTGCAAGTTCCTGGACATTTTGGGGGGGAATGGCCTTAGCCCTCACCCTCCGATCCAACAGGTCCCAGATGTGCTCAATGGGATTGAGATCCGGGCTCTTCGCTGGCCATGGCAGAACACTGACATTCCTGTCTTGCAGGAAATCACGCACAGAACAAGCTGTATGGCTGGTGGCATTGTCATGCTGCAGGGTCATGTCAGGATGAGCCTGCAGGAAGGGTACCACATGAGAGAGGAGGATGTCTTCCCTGTAACGCACATCGTTGAGATTGCCTGCAATGACAACAAGCTCAGTCCGGTGATGCTGTAACACACTGCCCCAGACCATGACGGACCCTCCACCTCCAAATCGATCCCGCTCCAGAGTACAGGCCTCGGTGTAACGCTCATTCCTTCGACGATAAACGCGAATCCGACCATCACCCCTGGTGAGCCAAAACCTCGACTCGTCAGTGAAGAGCACTTTTTGCCAGTCCTGTCTGGTCCAGCGATGGTGGGTTTGTGCCCATAGGTGACGTTGTTGCCGGTGATGTCTGGTGAGGACCTGCCTTACAACAGGTCTACAAGCCCTCAGTCCAGTCTATCTCAGCCTGTTGCGGACAGTCTGAGGACTGATGGAGGGATTGTGCATTCCTGGTGTAACTCGGGCAGTTGTTGCCATCCTGTACCTGTCCCACAGGTGTGATGTTCGGATGTACCGATCCTGCGCAGGTGTTGTTACACGTGACCCTGCCACTGTGAGGACGATCAGCTGTCCGTCCTGTCTCCCTGTAGCGCTGTCTAAGGCGTCTCATAGTACGAACATTGCAATTTATTGCCCTGGCCACATCTGCAGTCCTTGTGCCTCCTTGCAGCATGCCTAAGGCACGTTCACGCAGATGAGCAGGGACCCTGGGCATCTTTCTTTTGGTGTTTTTCAGAGTCAGTAGAAAGGCCTCTTTCGTGTCCTAAGATTTCATAACTGTGACCTTCATTGCCTACCATCTGTAAGCTGTTAGTGTCTTAACGACCGTTCCACAGGTGCATGTTCATTAATTGTTTATGGTTCATTGAACAAGCATGGGGAAACAGTGCTTAAACCCTTTACAATGAAGATCTGTGAAGTTATTTGGATTTTTACGAATTATCTTTGAAAGACAGGGTCCTGAAAAAGGGATGTTTCTTTTTTTGTTGAGTTTAGATGCATAAAGTGCTTTCATATCTAAACGGTAAAAAATACAGTCTTGGCCAAAAGTTTTGAGAATGACACAAATATTAATTTTCACAAAGTCTGCTGCCTCAGTTTGTATGATGGCAATTTGCATATACTCCAGAATGTTATGAAGAGTGATCAGATAAATTGCAAATAATTGCCAAGTCCCTCTTTGCCATGCAAATGAACTGAATCCCCAAAAAACATTTCCACTGCATTTCAGCCCTGCCACAAAAGGACCAGCTGACATCATGTCAGTGATTCTCTCGGTAACACAGGTGTGAGTGTTGACGAGGACAAGGCTGGAGATCACTCTGTCATGCTGATTGTGTTTGCATAACAGACTGGAAGCTTCAAAAGGAGGGTGGTGCTTGGAATCATTGTTCTTCCTCTGTCAACATGGTTACCTGCAAGGAAACACGTGTCATCATCATTGCTTTGCACACAAAGGGCTTCACAGGCAAGGATATTGCTGCCAGTAAGATTGCACCTAAATCAACCATTTATCGGATCATCAAGAACTTCAAGGAGAGCGGTTCAATTGTTGTGAAGAAGGCTTCAGGGCGCCCAAGAAAGTCCAGCAAACGCCAGGACCGTCTCCTAAAGTTGATTCAGCTGCGGGATCGGGGCACCACCAGTACAGAGCTTGCTCAAGAATGGCAGCAGGCAGGTGTGAGTGCATCTGCACGCACAGTGAGGCGAAGACTTTCGGAGGATGGCCTGGTGTCAAGAAGGGCAGCAAAGAAGCAACTTCTCTCCAGGAAAAACATCAGGGACAGACTGATATTCTGCAAAAGGTACAGGGATTGGATTGCTGAGGACTGGGGTAAGTCATTTTTTCTGATGAATCCCCTTTCTGATTGTTTGAGGCATCCGGAAAAAAGCTTGTCTGGAGAAGGCAAGGTGAGAGCTACCATCAGTCCTGTGTCATGCCAACAGTAAAGCATCCTGAGACCATTCATGTGTGGGGTTGCTTCTCAGCCAAGGGAGTGGGCTCACTCACAATTTTGCCAAAGAACACAGCATGAATAAAGAATGGTACCAACACATCCTCCGAGAGCAACTTCTCCCAACCAGTCAGGAACAGTTTGGTGACGAACAATGCCTTTTCCAGCATGATGGAGCACTTTGCCATAAGGCAAAAGTGATAACTAAGTGGCTCTGGGAACAAAACATTGATATTTTGGGTCCATGGCCAGGAAACTCCCCAGACCTTAATCCCATTGAGAACTTGTGGTCAATCCTCAAGAGGCAGGTGGACAAACAAAAACCCACAAATTCCGACAAACTCCAAGCATTGATTATGCAAGAATGGGCTGCCATCAGTCAGGATGTGGCCCAGAGGTTAATTGACAGCATGCCAGGGCAGATTGCAGAGGTCTTGGAAAAGAATGGTCAGCACTGCAAATATTGACTCATTGCTTCAACTTCATATGATTGTCAATAAAAGCCTTTGACACTTATGAAATGCTTGTAATTATACTTCAGTATTCCATAGTAACATCTGACAAAAATATCTAAAGACACTGAAGCAGCAGACTTTGTGAAAATTAATATTTGTGTCATTCTCAAAACTTGTGGCCACGACTGTATATGTATGAACACCTTTAAACAAAAGGTGACGTTCTGTACTGTCACCTAATATCCAACATTCTATCTCAAATCCAAAATGCTGGAGCATAGCACCAAATGTAAAACTGTAAGCTTCACTGTCCAAACACATATGGTGTGGACTATCTGTGTCTGGTAAACACATGTGGATCTGGTGAACAGTTATCACTTGTTGACCAACTACAGGAATACTGACCTCAGAGTCTCCAGTTTACAGTGGGGATTCCCCAGTCCAGCAGAGAGCAGCTTCACTCCTGAATCCTTCAGGTCATTGTTACTCAGGTCTAGCTCTCTCAGGTGTGAGGGGTTTGACCTCAGAGCTGAGACCAGAGAATCACAGCCTTCCTCTGTGACTCCACAGCCTGACAGCCTGCAAAGAGTCAAATCATATTAAAATCACACTGCTATGCTTTGGTGGTGAAAATAGTGGCAGTATCATTTTTCAACATATTCAGATATCAGTGTCCTGAAACCTTTCATATCTATTCGTAAATGAATGTATCATCATTAAAAATGACAAATTATCAAAGTTTTGCCTGCAGATAGAAACATGTATAATACAAATATTTGAGTAGACTGACCAGACCAGTTTAAAAGCAGTATCAGTCAAAAGACAGACAGTGAGGTATCAGATTTAGATTGTATTGAGTATATAGTCCACACATATCTATTTTGACAGTGAAGATAACATTTTAAATGTGGCTCTAAACTCCAACATTTTGGATTTCACATCAAATGTTTCATATGAGGTGATAGTATATAATGTCACCTTTTATTTGAGGATATTTTAATACATACAGTTGAAGTCAGAAGTTTACATATACCTTAGCCAAATGCATTTAAACTCAATTTTTACAATTCCTGACATTTAATCCTAGTAAAAGTCCCCTGTCTTAGGTCAGTTAGGATCACCACTTTCTTTTAAGAATGTGAAATGTCAGAATAATAGTAGAGAAAATGATTAATTTCAGCTTTTATTTCTTTCATCACATTCCCAGTGGGTCAGAAGTTTACATACACTCAATTAGTATTTGGTAGCATTGCCTTTAAATGGTTTAACTTGGGTTAAACGTTTCGGGTAGCCTTCCACAAGCTTCCCACAATAAGTTGGGTGAATTTTGGCCCATTCCTCCTGACAGAGCTGGTGTAACTGAGTCAGGTTTGTAGGCCTCTTGCTCGCACACGCTTTTTCAGTTCTGCCCACAAATTTTCTATAGGATTGAGGTCAAGGTTTTGTGATGGCCACTCCAATACCTTGACTTTGTTGTCCTTAATTCATTTTGCCACAACTTTGGAAGTATGCTTGGGGTCATTGTCCATTTGGAAGACCCATTTGTGACCAAGCTTTAACTTCCTGACTGATGTCTCGAGATGTTGCTTCAATATTTCCACAATTTTCCTCCCTCATGATGCCATCTATTTTGTGAAGTGCACCAGTCCCTCCTGCAGCAAAGCACCCCCACAACATGATGCTGCCACCGCCGTGCTTCACAGTTGGGATGGTATGATGGCTGTGTGGTCCCATGGTGTTTAGACTTGCATACTATTGATTGAACGTATTACCTTCAGGCGTTTGGAAATTGCTCCCAAGGATGAAGCAGACTTGTGGAGGTCTACAATTTTTTTTTCTGAGATTTTGGCTGATTCGTTTTCATTTTCCCATGATGTCAAGCAAAGAGGCACTGAGTTTGAAGGTAGGCCTTGAAATACATCCAAATTATGTCAATTAGTCTATCAGATGCTTCTAAAGCCATGACATAATTTTCTGGAATTTTCCAAGCTGTTTAAAGGCACAGTCAACTTAGTCTATGTAAACTTCTGACCCACTGGAATTGTGATACAGTGAATTATAAGTGAAATAATCTGTCTGTAATCAATTGTTTCAAAAATTACTTGTGTCATGCACAAAGTAGATGTCCTAACCAACTTTCCAAAACTATATAGTTTGTTAACAAGAAATTTGTGGAGAGGTTCAAAAACACGTTTTAATGACTCCAACCTAAGTGTATGTACACTTCCGACTTCAACTGTATGTGATTGACGATTAAAAATTAAATTCTGATGATGCCATGATTAAGAAAAATCATGAATAAATCATGAATCTGAATGAGTGAGAAAGTTAAGAGGCTAAAACAAAACATGCTAACCTCTCACCATTACCAATAACAGAGGCTACAACAAAACATGCTAACCTCTCACCATTACCAATAACAGAGGATACAACAAAACATGCTAACCTCTCACCATTACCAATAACAGAGACTACAACAAAACATGCTAACCTCTCACCATTACCAATAACAGAGGCTACAACAAAACATGCTAACCTCTCACCATTACCAATAGCAGAGGCTACAACAAAACATGCTAACCTCTCACCATTACCAATAGCAGAGGCTAGTACAAAACATGCTAACCTCTCACCATTACCAATAACAGAGGCTACAACAAAACATGCTAACCTCTCACCATTAGCAATAACAGAGGATACAACAAAACATGCTAACCTCTCACCATTACCAATAACAGAGGCTACAACAAAACATACTAACCTCTCACCATTACCAATAAGAGAGGCTACAACAAAACATGCTAACCTCTCACATTACAAATAACAGAGGCTACAACAAAACATGCTAACCTCTCACCATTACCAATAACAGAGGCTACAACAAAACAGCTAACATCTCACCATTACCAATTACAGAGGCTACAACAAAACATGCTAACCTCTCACCATTACCAATAACAGAGACTACAACAAAACATGCTAACCTCTCACCACTACCAATAACAGAGGCTACAACAAAACATGCTAACCTCTCACCATTACCAATAACAGAGGCTACAACAAAACATGCTAACCTCTCACCATTACCAATAACAGAGGCTACAACAAAACATGCTAACCTCTCACCATTACCAATAACAGAGGATACAACAAAACATGCTAACCTCTAACCATTACCAATAACAGAGGCTACAACAAAACATGCTAACCTCTCACCATTACCAATAACAGAGGATACAACAAAACATGCTAACCTCTCACCATTACCAATAACAGAGACTACAACAAAACATGCTAACCTCTCACCATTACCAATAACAGAGGCTACAACAAAACATGCTAACCTCTCACCATTACCAATAACAGAGGCTACAACAAAACATGCTAACCTCTCACCATTACCAATAACAGAGGCTACAACAAAACATGCTAACCTCTCACCATTACCAATAACAGAGGCTACAACAAAACATGCTAACCTCTCACCATTACCAATAACAGAGGCTACAACAAAACATGCTAACCTCTCACCATTACCAATAACAGAGGCTACAACAAAACATGCTAACCTCTCACCATTACCAATAACAGAGGATACAACAAAACATGCTAACCTCTCACCATTACCAGTAACAGAGGCTACAACAAAACATGCTAACCTCTCACCATTACCAATAACAGAGGCTACAACAAAACATGCTAACCTCTCACCATTACCAATAACAGAGGGGGTTTGATCTTTGTTAGTAGAATCACAAGCCTCACTGCAGGTGTCAGGAATCCCGCTTCCTGAGTCTGTTTCTGCCTGAGCTGACTGTTTTTTGTTTGGTGTCTAAGGGTGCGTTCAGAAACCTATCTGGTTGCTAGGCAACGAAGTTAGGCGGGAGATCTAGTGATATTATTACCCTGTCTGGTTGCCAGGCGACGAAGTTAGGCGGGAGATCTAGTGATTACCCTACACCTGCATCTCATCAACCTTCTGCACACCTGGTCCTGATCATCACCTCTTCATAAGCCCTGAGCTGACATCTATTCCCTGCTGGATCGTTAGCAACGAACAGCCTCATGTTTCCTGAGCTAGTCTTGTTGTTTTGTTCTTGTTACTGGTTACTCACTCCCCGTTTACTCTGTCTACAGTCATCCTCCCGGAACATTCAACTCCCTTACCTGGCCTTCGGTGGTTTCAGTGACGTCATTGAATCCACCCATCTACTCTCATCAACTCACCTCCGCTGCCGCTTCGTCTCCTGGATCACTCAAATTACACATCAAGACTACCAATAAATACTCACCTTCATTTTACTCACCTTGTCCTGGTCTGCTTCTGGGTTCTGTCTTAGAGAAACATGACAGCAGGCATGGAATATGGGACAACATGCTAAACTTATGACTACTTTAATACACTATAAGTAATATGTCCGAATAATTACGACTTTTTCAAATGGGAGAACTACATGCATAAAGTACTTTCATATCTGATAATACTGACCTCAGAGTCTCCAGTTTACAGTGGGGATTCCCCAGTACAGCAGAGAGCAGCTTCACTCCTGAATCCTTTAGGTCATTGTTACTCAGGTCCAGCTCTCTCAGGTGTGAGGGGTTTGACCTCAGAGCTGAGACCAGAGAATCACAGCCTTCCTCTGTGACTCCACAGCCTGACAGCCTGCAAAGAGTCTAATCATATTAAAACCACACTGCTATTCTTTGGAGACAAAGAGATCATTACTTCAAACACATTGTTAATTTAGTGTAGAAGGACAATGGCAGATGCATTTGGTTAATTCTCCCAAACAACATATAGATTCTTCTTCTGTCTCCTAGAATTGTATGGTCATATTGTTATACTATACTAATGTGAAAATCAATGCATTTATTCAATGTTTTCAATATAATATTATACACATATTATAATGCATATTTTTCTTTAACCTGAATATTTCTTCCTGATGAATACTTCTTATATGTCATTTTATGTACTCACAGAACAGCTCTGGAGGCTTTGACCACTGGCAGCAGCCTCAGAAGACCTTCCTCTGATCTGGAGTATTTCTTCAGGTCAAACACATCCAGCTCCTTTTCTGAAGTCAGCAACACAAAGACCAGAGCTGACCACTGTGCAGGTGACAGGTTGGGTTTTGAGACACTTCCTGAGCTCAGGTAGCTTTGGATCTCCTCCACTAGAGAATGGTCATTCAGTTCATTCAGACAGTGGAACAGATTGATGCACCTCTCTGGAGAGGGATTCTCCCTGATCTTCTCCTTGATGTACTTGACTGTTTTTTCATGGGTCTTTGAGCTGCTTCTTGTCTTTGTCAGTAGATCTCGTAAGTGCTTCTGATTGGACTCCAGTGAGAGTCCCAGAAGGAAGCGGAGGAAAAGGTCCAGGTTTCCCATCTCACTGTGTAAGGCTTTATCCACAGCACTCTTGTAGAAAGAAACTTCAGACTTGTCTCTGAACAGCACAGAAAGGTTCCTGGACGTTGATTGCGGTTCGGCCATTAGATTCTCATTGTTGTTGATGAATGAGAGGAACACATATACAGCAGCCAGAAACTCCTGAATGCTCAGATGAACAAAGCAGTACACCTTGTCTTGGTACAGAACACATTCCTCTTTAAAGAGCTGTGTGCACAATCCTGAGTACACCGAGGCTTCATTGACATCAATGCCAGCCTCTTTCAGGTCTTCTTCATAGAAAATCAGATTGCCATTCACAAGCTGTTGAAAAGCCAGTTTTCCCAGTGACAGAATGCTCTCTTTATTCCAGTGGGGACCTGTCTCTTCTTCCCCAAGATACTTTTCATCCTTCTGTTTGGTATAAAACTCCACAAGGTGTGTGTACATATCAGTCAGAGTCTTGGGCATCTCTTCTCTCTTATGTTTCAGCATGTGTTCGAGGACTGTTGCAGAAATCCAACAGAAGACTGGAATGTGGCACATGATGTGGAGGCTCCTTGATGTCTTTATGTGTGAGATGATTCTGCTGGCCAGGTCCTCATCACTGAATCTCTTTCTGAAGTACTCCTCCTTCTGTGGGTCATTGAACCCTCGTACCTCTGTCACCTGGTCAACACACCCTGAAGGGATCTTATTGGCTGCTGCAGGTCGGGTAGTTATCCAGAGGAGAGCAGAGGGAAGCAGATTTCCCTTGATGAGATTTGTCAGCAGAACATCCACTGAGGTTGACTCTGTGACGTCCCAACAGATCTTGTTCTTCTGGAAGTCTAGGGGCAGTCGGCACTCATCCAGACCATCAAAGATGAACACAACTTTGTACTTGTCGAAGTTTGAGATTCTTGATTGTTTGGTTTCCATTGAGAAGTGATAGAGAAGTTCAATCAAAGTGTGTTTTTCCCCTTTCATCAAATTCAGCTCCCGAAAAGGGAATGAAAACACAAATTGAACATCCTGATTTGCTTTTCCTTCAGCCCAGTCCAGAATGAACTTCTGCACAGAGACTGTTTTTCCAATGCCAGCGACTCCCTTTGTCAGCACAGTTCTGATACGTTTGTCTTGTCCAGTTAAGGGTTTGAAGATGTCGTTACATTTGATTGCAGTCTCTGGTCTTGCTTGTTTCCTGGTTGTTGTCTCAATCTGTCTCAGCTCATGTTCATTATTGACCTCTCCTGTTCCTCCCTCTGTGATGTAGAGCTCTGTGTAGATCTTATTGAGAAGTGTTGGGTTTCCTTGTTTAGCGATCCCCTCAAATACACATTGAAACTTCTTCTTTAGATTAGATTTGAGTTCACGTTGGCAAATCACAGCAAGCTCATCTGAATGAAGAAATAACACAGAGGATATTAATATTACGTCTGTTTTAATGTCTACAGTATTGAAGGACTGTTAAAGTTTTAAAATAATAATTTATTCTCTTAAGTGACTGTATAAATGTATCAATGTTTTCTTAATGCATTACAGACTGGTGTGACTGATTATATTATTATTGGTGTTATTGATGGTATTATTAATGTTGTCTCTCTCTGTCTCTCTCTCTAAATTAATCAACACAACACATCCCTTCTGCTACTTGATGAGGTCACAAGGTGTTGTGTTAAGGTTGCTACAATATCATTGAGTTACACAGCTACTTTAGCTGTACTTTAGCCACAGCTTTTAAATGTTATAAAACAGCATTCAACATGAGGCAGACATATCTTACATTTCTCCAGTGTGTCAGCAAGCTCCTTCCGGTTCATTTTCCTCAGGACGTGCAGTGTGATCTTCAGAGCCCCCTCTCTGGCACTGCTCTCCTGCTTCTCATCTTCAGCATCCACCACTTCCTCCTCCTGCTTCTGACTCTCAAAGCCTTCTGGGAGTTCAGGACCAAGAATCCTCTTGAACATCTTCAGCTCGTTCTTCACAAATGTTATAATTTTCTCTTCAAGCAACTGAAATAAATCAAGTAAATAAGTTAAGCAAGAGAAGAAATGCTTTCTCATTAACACATGAATTAATAATTGAAAGAAACATTACTTGAGGAAAACAAAAACAAATGTACATAACAGGATCACATACACTGAATATAGAGTCCAGGTCTGTTTGATGACTCTGGGAAGACTGACCACTGAGAATCTCTGACTCTGATCTCTCCTGTTGGTTTCTGTGGACAAAACATGAGATTACAGTACACACACACACACACACACACACACACACACACACACACACACTGTTTTAGGACTATGAAAATGGACTAAAGTAGGAGAAATGACTAGAGACAGTGTTGTTTAACACACTGACCATGACCCATGAGTTCTTCTTACCTTTGTTCAGTAGAAAAGTCTCCCTCTCTAAAGTGTATAGGATGATTCATAGACTTGTCACTCTTCATGGACACACAGCTGGGAACAGGGGAGGCTGGTCTCTCCTGCTTGATTGGTCTTCAACACAACAGAGACAAACATTACATCTCTCATCTACTCTGATCTCAGATGGGGAACATAAGAAGAGTTCCAAAACGCAACATATCACTTTACAGAAATGAGCTTTTATTGTTTAAAGAAATTATGTATAAATTATTACATCTCTCACAGACAAGGATTTGTTTCAAATCTATCACTTGATGGTTTCATTTCAGAGAGACAAAAATCTTTTTTTTTATGCAAAATGCTATATATCTCCCTCACTCTCAAATGTGACCGACCGGCTCAATTTGGTCATTAACTAAATAACTACATATATAGTGATTTTGGTTTATGTCAGTTTAATTGTTTGTTATGTATAAGTTGTTATTTTATGATTGTAAGTGATAAAATTAACTAGTAATTCTCAGTAATTACTACTTTAGTAAGGAATAACACATTTTTTCAGCACTACTGCAGTTGCTAAATAATTCCAATAGATGGGAACATAAGACCACAATGACATTTCAGAATATTAGTTTAGTTTTCTCCCTGGATACACCACCACTCCCCGCGCTTCCTGCAGAACCCCTGCAGTACCTCCGCAGACCCCGGATTGAGAACCCCTGATTTAGCAGATGCTCTTATCCAGAGAGATTTACAGTAACTGCATTCACCTTAAGATAGCTATTTATTTAGGAAATAAACTTAGTTAATTATTCATAAAATTGTCATCTTACCTCTTAGCTTTGGTGTTATGTCCGCCAGAGAGATGCATTTTGGAGGCAGGGCCCCCCTTCTCTCTCTCGCCAGAGAGACTCATTTTAGAGGCAGGGCCCCCCTCCTCTCTCTCCCCAGAGAGACTCATTTTAGAGGCAGGGCCCCCCTCCTTCCTCTCGCCAGAGAGACTCATTTTAGAGGCAGGGCCCCCCTCCTCTCTCTCCCCAGAGAGACTCATTTTAGAGAACTGACCCCTAAACAGAGATCCAACATGTTGGTTGTGGTTAACACAGTGACGTCCTAAACAGAGATCCAGCATGTTGGTTGTGGTTAACACAGTGACAACTAAACAGAGATCCAGCATGTTGGTTGTGGTTAACACAGTAACAACTAAACAGAGATCCAGCATGTTGGTTGTGGTTAACACAGTGACAACTAAACAGAGATCCAGCATGTTGGTTGTGGTTAACACAGTGACAACTAAACAGAGATCCAGCATGTTGGTTGTGGTTAACACAGTGACTAATTCTTGAATGTCAATTGTTCTCATTCATTCATTATCTCTTTGAGAAATATATTTTTAACAACTTTCTCTTTTACTTCACTACATTCATGAAGAAAATGATGTACTTTTTACTCCATACATTTTCCCTGACACCCAAAAGTACTCGTTACATGTTGAATGCTTAGCAGGACAGAAAACGGTCCAATTTGAACACTTATCAAGAGAACATCCCTACTGCCTCTGATCTGGAGGACTCACTAAACAGAGAACATCCCTGGTCATCCCTACTGCCTCTGATCTGGAGGACTCACTAAACAGAGAACATCCCTGGTCATCCCTACTGCCTCTGATCTGGAGGACTCACTAAACAGAGAACATCCCTGGTCATTACTGCCTCTGACCTGGAGGACTCACTAAACACAAATGCTTCATTTTTAAATGATGTCTGAGTGTTGGAGTGTGACCCTGGCTATCCGTAAATTAAAATAACAAGAAAATTGTGCCGTCTGGTTTGCTTAATAAAATGATTTTTAAATGATCACTACTTTACTTTTACTTTTGATGCTTAAGTATATTTTAGCAATTACATTTACTTTTGATACTTAATTATATTTTAAACCAAATACTTTTAGACTTCTACTGAAGAAGTATTTTACTGGGTGACTTTCACTTTTAATTGAGTCATTTTCTATTAAGGTATCTTTACTTTAACTCCAGTATGAGAATTGAGTACTTTTTCCACCACTGTTCTAACGTTCTAGAGACATATGAGCCACAGTTTCAACAGACATTTTGTAACTGCGTGGGCTACAAAGTTACTTTCAGTTTCATATAAGGAAATAAAGTAACGGTCACTGGGTGAATTCGTTTTGCATTGCCCGGCTCCCCGGGTGCGCAGAGTTTACGCATTTTAGACCATTCCATTGTTCCTTAAAATAAAACTCCACTCACCTGTAGCACCGGGCCATGCAAAACGAACTTCCCACTGTCGCAGGGCACTGAGACACAGAGTTCTAAACCCAGAGGCATTTACAACAGTAACCAGAGGTAACAGTCAGTTGCATGCGACAGCAGCAAATCATGACATTGTACCGAATCTTGCTTCAGTTTTTTTATTATAGTCCTTCTTATGTTATTTTTGCTAAACATATAATTTACTCGTAACCAAGTTTAGCTGTGTTTTTTTCCTCCAAAATATGAATTACTGTAGGACTTTAATAATTGTAAACAGGCCTACAAACCCAAAAGGTTTTAATGATGCCTTAAATCTATCTTCAAATATATATTTGATGATTAGTTGAATCCGGTGTGTAAGTGCTGGTAAGAACAAAAGGATTGAGAAACCCTGAGATAAACATAAAACTATATAATGTAAAAGCTCCTCCACCATCTTTACCAGACGTTTTACTGATAACATGTAGACCTACTGATTAGTTTCCACTTTGAAAACTGCTGTCAGCAAGTCAGCTCAAGAAACAGTTCTACTAACTAGTAATATCTTATTCCAGGTATTTATTCTCTTACTCTGTCCAGTAGAATCAATTATTGTTCAGAAATTCTTACTTTATTATTTAATTTAATAATTTTTATTTTATACTTTACTTTACCCTCAAAACACCAGTCTCAACGTCAACAGTGAAGAGGCAACTCCGGGATGCTGGCCTTCTAGGCAGAGTTGTAAAGAAAAAGCCATATCTCAGACTTGCCAAAAAAATTTAAATATTAAGATGGGCAAAAGAACACAGACACTGGACAGAGGAACTCTGCCTAGAAGGCGAGACGTTGAGACTGGTGGTTTGTGGTTACTATTCAATGAAGCTACCAGTTGAGGACTTGTGAGGCGTCTGTTTCTCAAACTAGACACTCTGATGTACTTGTCCTCATGCTCAGTTGTGCATCGGGGCCTCCCACTCCTCTGTCTATTCTGGTTAGAGCCAGTTTGCGCTGTTCTGTGAAGGGAGTAGTACACAGTGTTGTATGAGATCTTCAGTTTCTTAGCAATTACTCGCATGGAAAAGCCTTACTTTCTAAGAACAAGAATAGATTGATGAGTTTCAGAAGAAAGTACTTTGTTTCTGGCCATTTTGAGCCTGTAAACAAACCCACAAATACTAATGTTCTAGATACTCAATTAGTCTAAAGAAGGCCAGTTTTATTGCTTCTTTAATCAGAACAACAGTTTTCAGCTGTGCTAACATAATTGCAAAAGGATTTTCTAATGATCAATTACCCTTTTAAAATTATAAACTTGGATTAGCGAACACAACGTGCCATTGGAACACAGGAGTGATGGTTGCTGATAATGGGCCTCTGTACGCCTATGTAGATATTCCATAAAAAATCAGTGTTTTCCAGCTACAATAGTCATTAACCTCTTGGGTATGTGGGACGTGACTGTCCCAACTGCGGGACACACTATTCAACAGCCAGTGAAATAGCAGGGCGCCAAACTCAAAACAACAAAAATCTCATAATTCAAATTTCTCAAACATACAACTATTATATCCCATTTTAAAGATAAACTTCTCGTTAATCCAACCACAGTGTCCGATATCAAAAAGGCTTTACGGCGAAAGCATAGCATTAGATTATGTTAGGACAGCACCTAGACAAGAAAAACCACACAGCCATTTTCCAAGCAAGGGGAGGCGTCACAAAAACCAGAAATACAGCTAAAATTAATCACTAACCTTTGATGATCTTCATCAGATGGCACTCATAGGACTTCATGTTACACAATACATGTATGTTTTCCTCGATGAAGTTCATATTTATATCCAAAAACCCCATATTACATTGGCGTGTAATGTTCAGAAATGTCCCAAAACTTCTGGTGAATGAGCACATCAATTTACAGAAATACTCATCATAAACGTCGATAAAATATTAAACTGTTATTCAAAGAATTATAGATACACTTCTCCTTAATGCAACCACTGTGTCAGATTTCAAAAAAACTTTACAAGAAAACACACTTTGCAATAATCTGAGTACGGCGTTCAGACACGAAACCAAACCCGCCATTTTGTGGAGTCAATAAAACTCAGAAATAATATTATAAATATTCCCTTACCTTTGATGATCTTCATCAGAATGCACTCCCAGGAATCCCAGGTCCACAATAAATGTTTGTTTTGTTCGATAAAGTTCTTCATTTATGTGCAAATACCTCCTTTTTGTTCGCGCGTTCAGTCCACTCCTCCAAATGCAGGAAGCGCGCAAAAAAGTCACGAAGAAAAGTAAAAAGAAGTTCTATTTACGTTCGTAGAAATATGTCAAATGATGTATAGCATCAATCTTTAGGATGTTTTTAACATAAATCTTCAGTAATATTCCAACCGGACAATTCCAATGTCTTCAGAAAAGAAAAGGAACACAGCTCACACTCACGTGAGAGCGCACCTCTGAGCTCATGTCATTTCGTCACTCATCTGACTCAATATTCACAGTAGAAGCATGAAACAACGTTCTAAAGACTGATGACATCTAGTGGACGCCTTAGGAAGTGCAAAATTAACCCTAAGTCACTGTGTAGGCAATAGGCAATCACTTGAAAAAACTACAACCCTCAGATTTCCCACTTCCTGGGTGGATTTTTCTCAGGTTTTTGCCTGCCATATGAGTTCTGTTATACTCACTGACATCATTCAAACAGTTTTAGAAACTTCAGAGTGTTTTCTATCCAAATCTACTAATACTATGCATTTCCTACCTTCTGAGCCTGAGTAGCAGGCAGTTTAATTTGGGCATGCCTTTCATCCGGACGTCAAAATACTGCTCCCTACCCTAGAGAAGTTAACAATGTGTACACTGTATTTCTGATCAATTTGATGTTATTTTAATGGACACATTTTTTTACTTTTCTTTCGAAAATATGGACATTACTAAGTGACTCCAAACTTTTGAACGGTAGTGTACATGTAGGTAGGGGTAAAAGTGACTAGGCAATCAGGATAGAGATTACATCTCCTCATCCAGGGAGTGCACACACACACACACGGAGGGAATGTTGTGTTTGTTTAATATTGTTTAAGGACTATGAAAATGGAAAAAAAGATTAGCCTACGGATTATGAAAACAACAAAAAGAAATGGGAAAATGGGAGAGGAGAAATGACTAGAGACAGTGTTGTTTAACTCACTGACCATGACCCATGAGTTCTTCTTACCTTTGTTCAGTAGAAAGGTCTCCCTCTCTAAAGGATATAGGAGGCGCCATAGACTGCTCACTCTTCATGGACACACAGCTGGGTACAGGGGAGGCTGGTCTCTCCTGCTTGATTGGACTTCAACACAACAGAGACAAACATTTCATCTCTCATCTGCTCTGAGCTCAGATGGGAAACATAAGAAGAGTTTTATTCCAAAACGCTATATATAACTTTTCAGAAATGTTCGTAAATTAGCTTTTATTGTTTAAAGATATTATGAAAGAGATTGGTGTGATTTTTCACTATCTAATCATGGCATTGGATTATTCAATGACAGACATGTATTAGTTTAAAATCTATCACTTGATGGTTTCATTTCAGAGTCAAATGTTTTTTTTTGCAAAATGCTATATATCTGCCTCACTCTCAGAGAAATCGGTAGTACTGCTAGGTTTTACACAGTAATAATATATATCTGCCTCTCTCTCAGAGAAATCAGTAGTATTGCTAGGTTTAACACAGTAATAATATATATCTGCCTCACTTTCAGAGAAATCAGTAGTACTGCTAGGTTTTATACAGTAATACTATATATCTGCCTCACACTCAGAGAAATAAGTAGTACTGCTAAGTTTTACAAAGTGAAATGTAACAAATAACTACATTTTTAATAAAGAACTGTACAAATGATACACTTGTGACATCAATATTAAAACATTTAAATATAATAATCCAATACAGAAATATGAGATCAGTTTGTAAAACATTTACATTTGACATTTTAGTCATTTAGCAGATGTTTTTATTCAGGGTCTGGTTTCCCAAATGCATTTTAAGGAAAAGTTAATAATTTGAATATTCGCAGGAGCATTGTTAAATCTCTGAGCTGTTTAAAAAAAAACATTGTTATTAACGTTGAAAGCATCGTCGGAAAAGGAGGACCAATATGCAGCAGAATTGTTTTGGCTCATCTTGAACATTTATTAGACTCAAAATTAACATACAAAATAACAAAACAAACTCACGATATAGACAGTCTTCTCAGGCTCACATACGCTAGACAAGAAACAATCTCCCACAAATGACAAACACACCCTAATATATGGAACTCTCAATCAAAGGCAAAGAGAAAACACCTGCCTTCAATTGAGAGTCCCAACCCCAATTAACCAAACATAGAAACACACTCACTAGACTCCACATAGAAATATATAAACATAGACCATAAACCAAAAACCCGGAAATACTAAATCAAACGCCCTTTTACCAAAACACCACCCCGAACCACATAAAACAAATACCCTCTGCCACGTCCTGACCAAACTACAATGACAATTAACCCTTATACTGGCCAGGACGTGACAGTACCCCCCCCCCCCCTAAAGGTGCTAACCCCGGAAGCACCTCAAGAAAAACAAAAACCCCAAACAACAACAAAAATCCCCCTAAAGTAAAGGGAGGGAAGGGAGGGTGGCTGCCGTCACTGATGGCACTTGTGCTACACCCCCCCTCCCCAACCCACCTATGCAAGTGGTGGTTCAGGCTCCGGCCTATTGTCCTCCAGAGTGCCGACCCCGATCAGCCTCGGACCGTAGGCAGACTCCCCTTGCTCTGGATCCTGGGCAGACCTCCTCCTCTCCACCCTGTATACAGACTCATTAATTGAACAGTTAATCATTTTAAGTTCTGGATTGTCAGGCTTACTCAGTTCAGGGTTGCTGCTCGACTCCCTTGGTTCTTCGTAATCGGCAGACTCTGGGCCGATGGGGCAGTCTGGCAGCTCCGGGCAGTCTGGCCACTCTGGCAGCTCCGGGCAGTCTGGCCACTCTGGCATCTCCGGGCAGTCTGGCCACTCTGGCAGCTCCGGGCAGTCTGGCCACTCTGGCATCTCTGGGCAGTCTGGCCACTCTGGCATCTCCGGGCAGTCTGGCCACTCTGGCATCGCCGGGCAGTCTGGCCACTCTGGCATCTCCGGCCACTCTGGCCACTCTGGCATCTCCGGCCACTCTGGCAGCTCCTGACTAGTGGGTGGCTCTGGTGGCTCTTGACTGGCGGGCGGTCTGGCGACTCTTGACTGACGGGCGGCTCTGGCGACTCTTGACTGACGGGCGGCTCTGGCGACTCTTGACTGACGGGCAGCTCTGGCGACTCTTGACTGACGGGCAGCTCTGGCGACTCTTGACTGACGGGCAGCCCTGGCGACGTCGGACTGGGATGACGCACTTGAAGCCTGGTGCGTGGTGCTGGTACTGGACTTACCAGACTGGGAACACGTACCTCCAGGCTAGTGCGGGGAGCGGGAAGAGGACGAGTCGGACTGGGCTGACGCACTTCCGGGTCCGCACGAGAGACAGGAACTGGAAACACCGGGCTATGGAGGCGCACAGGCGGTCTTGATCTTACCTCCTGCACAACCTGTCCTGGCTGGATGGAACTAGTAGCCCTGTATTAGCGGGGTGCTTGTACAGGGCGGACTGGGCTGTGCAGGGGCCTGATGGTAGCCGTGCGTAGAGCGGGAGTTGGGTAGCCTGGTCCTCGGAGGCGTACCGGCGACCAGATGCGCTGCGCAGGCATCCTCCTACCAGGCTGGATGCTCACTCTAGCACGGCACCTGCGAGGGGCTGGAATAACGCGCACCGGACTGTGCGTGCGTATGGGTGAGATATTGCGCTCTTCAGCGAAACATGGCGCCCTCCACCTCATACGCTCCTCCATATAACCACGGGTAGCTAGCTTCCGGCTCTTCCTAGGCCTAGCCAAACTACCCGTGTGCCCCCCCCAAAAAAATTATTGGGGGTGCCTCTCGTGCTTCAACGCCAGTCGTGTTCCTCGGAAACGTTCCCGGTCCTTACCAGCCATTCTCCATGGGCCCTCTCCGGCCATAACTTGCTCCCATGTCCATCTCTCCCGTTTGTCCAATTCAAAATCCCTCTGCTCCTTCCTCTGCTGCTTGGTCCTGGTTTGGTGGGAGATTCTGTCAGGGATTTCGTCGTCGTCAGACGATATGGCGAAATCATCGTCGGAAAAGGAGGACCAATATGCAGCAGAATTGTTTTGGCTCATCTTGAACATTTATTAGACTCAAAATGAACATACAAAATAACAAAACAAACTCACGATATAGACAGTCTTCTCAGGCTCACATACG
The DNA here is from genome assembly GCF_965601325.2 of Salmo salar. Classification (NCBI taxonomy): domain Eukaryota; kingdom Metazoa; phylum Chordata; class Actinopteri; order Salmoniformes; family Salmonidae; genus Salmo; species Salmo salar. The sequence goes on from NW_027675480.1 coordinate 64,862, forward strand.
CTAGACAAGAAACAATCTCCCACAAATGACAAACACACCCTAATATATGGGACTCTCAATCAAAGGCAAAGAGAAAACACCTGCCTTCAATTGAGAGTCCCAACCCCAATTAATCAACCATAGAAACACACTCACTAGACTCCACATAGAAATATATAAACATAGACCATAAACCAAAAACCCGGAAATACTAAATCAAACGCCCTTTTACCAAAACACCACCCCGAACCACATAAAACAAATACCCTCTGCCACGTCCTGACCAAACTACAATGACAATTAACCCTTATACTGGCCAGGACATGACAGCAAGATGCAGTAGATGGTATAGAGTACAGTATATACATATGAGATGAGTAATGTAGGGTATGAAAACATATAAAGAGGCATTGTTGAAAGTGGCTAGTGCTAAATTACATCAAGATGGCAAGATGCAGTAGATGGTATAGCGTACAGTATATACATATGAGATGAGTAATGTAGGGTAAGTAAACATTATATAATATAAAGTGGCTAGTGATGAATTGAATACATCAATTTTTTATTATTAAAGTGGCTTGAGTTGAGTCAGTATGTTGGTAACAGCCACACACACAGACCTCACTTCCCTCTGGAGAGCCTTACGGTTATGGGCGGAGCAGCTGCCGGACCATTTCAGTTTGTCCGTGATGTGTACGCCTAGGAACTTAAAACTCTCCACCCTCTCCACTACTGTCCCATCAATGTAGATAGGGGGCTGCTCCCTCTGCTGTTTCCTGAAGTCCACGATCATCTCCTTGTTGACATTAAGTGCGAGGTTATTTTCCTGACACCACACTCCGAGGGCCCTCACCTCCTCCCTGTAGGCCGTCTTGTCGTTGTTGATAATCAAGCCTACCACTGTAGTGTCGTCTGCAAACTTGATGATTGAGTTGGAGGCGTGCATGGCCACGCAGTCGTGGGTGAACAGGGAGTACAGGAGAGGGCTGAGAACGCACCCTTGTGGTGCCCCAGTGTTGAGGGTCAGCGGGGTGGAGATGTTGTTACATACCTTCACCACCTGGGGGCGGCCCGTCAGGAAGTCCAGGACCCAGTTGCACAGGGCGGGGTCGAGACCCAGGGTCTCGAGCTTAATGACGAGTTTGTAGGGTACTATGGTGTTAAATGCTGAGCTGCAATCAATGAACAGCATTCTTACATAGGTATTCCTCTTGTCCAGATGGGTTAGGGCAGTGTGCAGTGTGATGGCGATTGCGTCGTCTGTGGACCTATTGGGTCGGTAAGCAAATTGGAGTGGGTCTAGGGTGACAGGTGATATGGTCCTTGACTAGTCTCTCAAAGCACTTCATGATGACAGAAGTGAGTGCTACAGGGCAGTAGTCATTTAGCTCAGTTACCTTAGCTTTCTTGGGAACAGGAATAATGGTGGCCCTCTTGAAGCATGTGGGGACAGCAGACTGGGATAGGGAGAGATTGAATATGTCCGTAAACACACCAGCCAGCTGGTCTGCGCATGCTCTGAGGACGTGGCCGGGAATGCCGTCTGGGCCTGCAGCCTTGCGAGGGTTAACACGTTTAAATGTTTTACTCACGTTGGCTACGATGAAGGAGAGCCCGCAGTTTTTGGTAGCGGGCCGTGTCAGTGGCGCTGTGTTGTCCTCAAGGTGAGTAAAAAAGCTGTTTAGTCTGTCTGGGAGCAAGGCATCGTGATCAGCGACGGGGCTGGTTTTTCTTTTGTAGTCCGTGATTGACTGTAGACCCTGCCACATACCTCTCGTGTCTGAGCCGTTGAATGAGGCTATAAGGAGTACCAGTACTGAGTCAATGTGCAGGGGTACCAGGTAGTTGAGGTAATAATGAGACTATAAGGAGTACCAGTACTGAGTCAATGTGCAGGGGTACCAGGTAGTTGACGTAATAATGAGACTATAAGGAGTACCAGTACTGAGTCAATGTGCAGGGGTACCAGGTAGTTGAGGTAATAATGAGACTATAAGGAGTACAGGTACTGAGTCAATGTGCAGGGGTACCAGGTAGTTGAGGTAATAATGAGACTATAATTGAGGTAATATGTACATGTAGGTAGTGGCAAAAGTGACTAGGCAATCAGGATAGAGATTTCATTTCCTTGTCCAGGGAGTGCAAACACACACACTTTCACACACACACACACACAGGGAGGGAACGTTGTGTTTGTTTAATATTGTTTTAGGACTATGAAAATGGACAGAAGGATTAGCCTACGGATTATGAAAACAACAAAAAGGAATGTGAAAATGGGAGAGGAGAAATGACTAGAGACAGTGGTGTTTAACTCACTGACCATGACCCATGAGTTCTTCTTACCTTTGTTCAGTAGAAAAGTCTCCCTCTCTAAAGTATATAAGAGGATCCATAGACTGGTCACTCTTCATGGACACACAGCTGGGAACAGGGGAGGCTGGTCTCTCCTGCTTGATTGGTCTTCAACACAACAGAGACAAACATTACATCTCTCATCTACTCTGATCTCAGATGGGAAACATAAGAAGAGTTTCATTCCAAAACGCAACATATCACTTTACAGAAATGTTGGTAAATGAGCTTTTATTGTTTAAAGAAATTATGAAAGAGATTGGTGTGTTTTTCACTATCTAATTATGACATGGTGTTGTTCAATGACAGACATGAATTTGTTTATAAACTATCACATGACGGTTTCATTTTAGAGAGTCAAATGTTTTCTTTGCTCAATGCTATATATCTGCCTCACTCTCAGAGAAATCAGTAGTACTGCTAGGTTTTACATAGTAATAATATATATCTGCCTCACTCTCAGAGAAATCAGTAGTACTGCTAGGTTTAATACAGTAATAATATATATCTGCCTCACTCTCAGAGAAATCAGTAGTACTGCTAGGTTTTACATAGTAATAATATATATCTGCCTCACTCTCAGAGAAATCAGTAGTACTGCTAGGTTTTACACAGTAATAATATATATCTGCCTCACTCTCAGAGAAATCAGTAGTACTGCTAGGTTTTATACAGTAATAATATATATCTGCCTCACTCTCAGAGAAATCAGTAGTACTGCTAGGTTTTACACAGTAATAATATATATCTGCCTCACTCTCAGAGAAATCAGTAGTACTGCTAGGTTTTATACAGTAATAATATATATCTGCCTCACTCTCAGAGAAATCAGTAGTACTGCTAGGTTTTATACAGTAATAATATATATCTGCCTCACTCTCAGAGAAATCAGTAGTACTGTGAGGTTTTATACAGTAATAATATATATCTGCCTCTCAGAGAAATCAGTAGTACTGCTAGGTTTAACACAGTAATAATATATATCTGCCTCTCTCTCAGAGAAATCAGTAGTACTGCTAGGTTTTATACAGTAATAATATATATCTGCCTCACTCTCAGAGAAATCAGTAGTACTGCTAGGTTTAACACAGTCAAATGTAACCGCCCGGCACGATTCGGTCTTATTTTAGAAACATTTTCAAATGTGTTTTTTACACTGGATAAAAGTAGAGACTCAGGGCTAGAAAATGGTATATCATACAAAACAGTTGATGAACAATGGGAAAGTAATTCTTCTTTGAACGTTGATGAACTTGTAACCTCACTTTTGAGAAAATGGCCTTTGAATGTTTTGGTACCTACTGGAGAGCTCTTCTTTGTCTACAGGGCTGTTACTTTGGCTGATAATGTCTCCCATCTAATAAATAGTTTTTCATATATATAATTAACTAAATATATTATGTTTTTGGTTTCGTCAGTTTCATTGTTTATTATGCAATAAATTGTTATTTTATGGTTGTAAGTTGTAAAATTAACTAGAAAATATTCAATTTTGCAATTCTGAGAAATTACTACTTTAGTAAGGAATTACACATTATTCAATATTACTGCAGTTTCTAAATCATTTCATTAGATGGCAGCATAACACCACGAATGACTTATCAGAAGATTAGTTTAGTTCTCCCTGGATACACCACCACTCCCCGCGCTTCTTTCTGTCCCTTTCCACACTGCTAACACAAGAGGAAGGACTGAAAAAGCATTTAACAGATTACTGTTTAGTAATATAATGATGATTCATGTTTATTATTACCTGTTTTTATGCTCATGTTTGAAATTATACTTCATTAATATAACGATTATCAATAAGCCTGAACATTAATTCCGTCACCTCTAGTTGAGAAGAATGTATTTTCCCAGTACATTCATTGTCAAATTCATCAACCAGCATCAACCCGCGATGCCTTCTCGCGCATGAAGTCAGCTCAAGGAGATATATAGCTAACTAAAGTAATGAGTGACCATTTTAGAAAATCATGGGACATATAGTCTGTGGTTGCATGCTATTTTATGTCAATCATATTGCTGCTTGTAGCCTATAACTGATGCTTCGTGGTCTTATGCTGCCATCTATTGGAAATATTTACCAATTAAAAGTCAGTCATTCATAGACAGACATTAGTGAGACACCTGAGAAGAAAAAAAAACATTGTTAATTCCTTAGATTAGTCTCAAACCTGCCCTGTCTATCCCACGCCAATTGCTGGACATTCACAAAGAGGTTACTAGGTCTCCCAGTTCAAACCACATTTGAAAAATAAAAACACATGTGGCTTGTTGTGTGCCTTGCAATAATAGATATTAGAAAAAAACGAATAACAAAATAAAAACAGCAAAAGGCTTAGACAGGTTTGATTAACAAAATAATCAACATGCTGTTTGGTACTATACTTGTATTTACTAACATAATATTATTACTAAAATAGTTTCTAAAAGTGTTCTAGGCTACCCTACCCTAGAATTAGGGTTAGGGGTTAAGGCTAAAATAGGTAATACACAGGATTAGGGGTTAAGGCTAAAATAGGTAATACGTAGGGTTAGAATTTCTGTACAGCACTTTGTGACATCTGCTGATGTAAAAAGGGCTTCATAAATACATTAGATTGATTGTTAGGTTTAAGGGTTTTAAGGCTAAAAACGTTATGGGTTTATAGCTCTCTAGCTCCTCCCTGTGGTCTTCTGTGGGTACTACATAACTCATTCACCACACTTGCAAGGCTCAACTGCGTCAGATCTACAAATCAATGAGCTAGACCTATCCATTTGGGTTGTAACTCAGTGAACCTGTGCAGCATTTGCTCAATTCAATGCCTACAAACGAAGATTTCGATGCATATCAAATTACCCAGTAGCCATTCAGAAACAATAACTCCTCAAAAAAAGTGTTATATCTTAATTACATTTTTTATTATGTCTGTATAAATCGGCCACATCTTGAAAAAGAGGGCAGGGACATGTGTTCTGTTTAGGTTGTATACATTTTTCTGAAAACAAAATTGGTTAACTATGACCAGAAAATGCTTAACGTTTGATCGGTTTGCGCCAGCCATCACTAGTACTGTGGGTCACCACAACGTGTACCCAGGTGAAGTGTGCACCAAGTAGCTGTGATAATATTAGTAATAATACTAATAATAATACTTGAGGTCAGCCTACAATGTTAACGCAGGCAGGTCTCATTGATAACAATAGCGAAGCTGGCATTGTGACGCAGAACAATGGGCAATGGTATAGAACGTTCAGAATGTCAGGTGGTGCCACAGTGCTCAATTAAACTAATAGGAGCTGGAAGGGTGAAAAATGACCTAAAATAAGGCCGGTTTTTTCGCTATAACTTCATAACTAGGGACATAAGGTAATATTATGAAACTGAGCTCCATGGCGGATGCAATGAACTAGTTTTATCAGAAAAAAAAACATTGTTAAAAATGGAATGTGTCCAGACTACTTGAGGCGTCACAATTTTTTTTTTTAAACTTCGGTCATTGGACACAGAGGGGTTAAACACTAAAGTTACCGTCCATCTAGTGAAGAGAGGAGAACCGGACAGAGGTAGCCAGCATCCGTCAACGAGAGAGACGGAAGCCTTCCATGGGATTTAACTGGTGGATGAAACAACCAGGGAGCTCCATCGGTCCACAAGTAATGCGGGCAGCTAGTGATGATGTAGTGGTAGCTAGGAAAAATGAGGATGCTGCTGGTAGAGTAGCTAGCTTACCTAGCTGTACTGACTAGCTTGGCTAGCTAGCAGGTCGTTCGTCTGTCCCTCGTCTCGAGGATGAGGACGAATCCAGTGAACCACAAAATGAAACAAGGATAGAGAGTGAAAAGGATCTGGCTACACTCATACTGTCCCTGACCGTAAAGCAAAAAGCTAATTGAACAATAAACTTTGGCGTCTCAACAATGTAGCGAACTCCGTCGTTATTCCCCAAGATCACCTCAGCCCACTCTGCACGTAACCTGACAATATCCTTGGTGCCACACCGTACGTGGACGCGGGCAGTTCCAGAACGCAGACATGAGCAGTGCAACACAATCAACTAAACCCAGTCTTTACAGTGGGTTACATTAGTAATATTGTGTCCCATCTACTGGCAGATATTTAGGACCTCAGCAGGTATCTGGATAATAGCCTCATGAGCTGTCCTAACCAGTTAAGAGGTACCAGCAGGTATCTGGATAATAACCTCATGAGCTGTCCTAACCAGTTAAGAGGTACCAGCAGGTATCTGGATAATAACCTCATGAGCTGTCCTAACCAGTTAAGAGGTACCATCAGGTATCTGGATAATAACCTCATGAGCTGTCCTAACCAGTTAAGAGGAACCAGCAGGTATCTGGATAATAGCCTCATGAGCTGTCCTAACCAGTTAAGAGGAACCAGCAGGTATCTGGATAATAACCTCATGAGCTGTCCTAACCAGTTAAGAGGTACCAGCAGGTATCTGAATAATAGAAACATGCAGCCAGTCAGTGGTTCCTGTGCCACATGTAATTGCTTTGGAGCAGTGGCAACCTGTTATTCAAGGCAGATTTTTTAATTTTTTAAAATTTATTTCACCTTTGTTTAACCAGGTAGGCTAGTTGAGAACAAGTTCTCATTTACAACTGAGACCTGGCCAAGAAAAAGGCAAAGCAGTGTGACACAGACAACAACACAGATTTACACATGGAATAAACAAACATACAGTCAATAATACAGCATAAAAAGTATATATACAGTGTGTGCAAATGAGGTAAGATAAAGGAGGTAAGGCAATAAATAGACCATGGTGACGAAGTAATTATAATATACCAAATAAACACTGGAGTAATTGATGTGCAGAAGATGAATGTGCAAGTAGAGATTTACAGTGAGGGAAAAAAGTATTTGATCTCCTGCTGATTTTGTACGTTTGCCCAATGGCAAAGAAATTATCAGTCTATAATTTTAATGGAAGGTTTATTTGAACAGTGAGAGACAGAATAAACAACAAAAAAATCCAGAAAAACGCATGTCAAAAATGTTGTATATTGATTTGCATTTTAATGAGGGAAATAAGTATTTGACCCCTCTGCAAAGCATGACTTAGTACTTGGTGGCAAAACCCTTGTTGGCAATCACAGAGGTCAGACGTTTCTTGTAGTTGGCCACCAGGTTTGCACACATCTCAGGAGGGATTTTGTCCCACTCCTCTTTGCAGATCTTCTCCAAGTCATTAAGGTTTGACGTTTGGCAACTCGAACTTTCAGCTCCATCCACAGATTTTATATGGGATTAAGGTCTGGAGACTGGCTAGGCCACTCCAGGACCTTAATGTGCTTCTTCTTGTGCCACTCCTTTGTTGCCTTGGCCATGTGTTTTGGGTCATTGTCATGCTGGAATACCCATCCACAACCCATTTTCAATGCCCTGGCTGAGGGAAGGAGGTTCTTACCCAAGATTTGACGGTACACGGCCCCGTCCATCGTCCCTTTGATGCGGTGAAGTTGTCCTGTCCCCTTAGCAGAAAAACACCCCCAAAGCATAATGTTTCCACCTTCATGTTTGACGGTGGGGATGGTGTTCTTGGGGTCATAAGCAGCATTCCTCCTCCTCCAAACACGGCGAGTTGAGTTGATGCCAAAGAGCTCCATTTTGGTCTCATCTGACCACAACACTTTCACCCAGTTGTCCTCTGAATCATTCAGATGTTCATTGGCAAACTTCAGACGGGCATGTATAGGTGCTTTCTTGAGCAGGGGGACCTTGCGGGCCCTGCAGGATTTCAGTCCTTCACGGTGTAGTGTGTTACCAATTGATTTCTTGGTGACTATGGTCCCAGCTGCCTTGAGATCATTGACAAGATCCTCCCATGTAGTTCTGGGCTGATTCCTCACCGTTCTCATGATCATTGCAACTCCACGAGGTGAGATCTTGCATGGAGCCCCAGGCCGAGGGATATTGACAGTTCTTTTGTGTTTCTTCCATTTACGAATAATCGCACCAACTGTTGTCACCTTCTCACCAAGCTGCTTGGCGATGGTCTTGTAGCCCATTCCAGTCTTGTGTAGGTCTACAATCTTGTCCCTGACATCCTTGGAGAGCTCTTTGGTCTTGGCCATGGTGGAGAGTTTGGAATCTGATTGATTGATTGCTTCTGTGGACAGGTGTCTTTTATACAGGTAACAAACTGAGATTAGGAGCACTCCCTTTAAGAGTGTGCTCCTAATCTCAGCTCGTTACCTGTATAAAAGACACCTGGGAGCCAGAAATCTTTCTGATTGAGACGGGGTCAAATACTTATTTCTCTCATTAATATGCAAATCAATTTATAACATTTTTGACATGCGTTTTTCTGGATTTTTTTTGTTGTTATATAAAAGATGACTGCTATGGTGTGTGGGCATCCACACCCCCTCCCAAAATGGCTGCTGTGCCATTTCTTCCCCATGCATTACTTGACTGTTCAAATAAACCTACCATTAAAATGATAGACTGATCATCTCTTTGTCAGTGGGCAAATGTACAAAATCAGCAGGGGATCAAATACTGTTTTCCCTCACTGTATGGAGTGTGCCACTCTCCTTATTTTTATAGCTTATAGTTTATTAGCCATTAGTCAGAACTTCCACATAAAAAAATAAAAATCTTTGGGTGTGCGCCAGCTCATGTGTTTTATTGGAAATACTATTGGAACCATTTCCCTGTTTGACCGCTAGGTGTTATGGGTATTATGACACCTCCACTGTGGGGCTCTATAAAACTATTGGATCCATTTCCCTGTTTGACCGCTAGGTGTTATGGGTATTAGGACACCTCCACTGTGGGGCTCTATCAAACTATTGGAACCATTTCCCTGTTTGACCGCTAGGTGTTATGGGTATTAGGACACCTCCACTGTGGGGCTCTATCAAACTATTGGAACCATTTCCCTGTTTGACCACAAGGTGTTATGGGTATTATGACACCTCCACTGTGGGGCTCTATAAAACTATTGGAACCATTTCCCTGTTTGACTGCTAGGTATTATGGGTATTATAACACCTCCACTGTGGGGCTCTATAAAACTATTGGAACCATTTCCCTGTTTGACCGCTAGGTGTTATGGGTATTATAACACCTCCACTGTGGGGCTCTATAAAACTATTGGAACCATTTCCCTGTTTGACCACTAGGTGTTATGGGTATTATGACACCTCCACTGTGGGGCTCTATAAAACTATTGGAACCATTTCCCTGTTTGACCGCTAGGTGTTATGGGTATTATAACACCTCCACTGTGGGGCTCTATAAAACTATTGGAACCATTTCCCTGTTTGACCGCTAGGTGTTATGGGTATTATAACACCTCCACTGTGGGGCTCTATAAAACTATTGGAACCATTTCCCTGTTTGACCACAAGGTGTTATGGGTACTATGACACCTCCACTGTGGGGCTCTATAAAACTATTGGAACCATTTCCCTGTTTGACCGCTAGGTGTTATGGGTATTATGACACCTCCACTGCGGGGCTCTATAAAACTATTGGATCCATTTCCCTGTTTGACCACTAGCTGTTATGGGTATTATGACACCTCCACTGTGGGGCTCTATAAAACTATTGGAACCATTTCCCTGTTTGACCGCTAGGTGTTATGGGTATTATGACACCTCCACTGTGAGGCTCTATAACACAAATGAAATGTGAGAATCTGGTGAATGCAGAATCTAGAGAATGCAACAATATTTGTTTCATCTTGCTGTGATGTTCTCAGTAAAATGTCATAAGCTAAAATCTATGAATTTAAAATCTTAGAACAGTAATATTTTACACACTCATAAGCCTCCATTTCTGATGA